>NW_023144634.1:4599822-4649808 GCF_012932325.1 Thrips palmi
GCGAGGTGAAAACAAGTGGTCCAAGGTCCGCCAGTGTCCAGCGGTGTCCAGCTCCGGCCGCCGCACCGCCGAGCCAAGCCGGCCCCACTCCCACAGCCAGCCGGCTGATTCCGAGAGTCGTTTTCGTCGCTCTGTCTCTCTCGCACTCATGGAGCGTTACATGCGGCAGAGACAGAGCGACGAAAACGACTCTCAGTCTGCAGCACCGGCCGAGGGGGTGGCAGTGGCATGCAGGCCGCTGCAGTTGGGTCAAGGCCGTCCCGGGCAGGGCCTGCCGGGCCAGCGCGGCGTCCCGGGTTCGAGTCCCACCGAGGGCGCGCGCTTTTCTCCTGCTGCCGCCTCACTGTGAATAACCGTTCCATCGCCCTGCCGCTCTCGCACTCCTACGCCCCGTGAGAGAGAGAGAGAGAGAGAGAGAGAGAGAGAGAGGGGGGGGGGGAAGAGAGGCAGGTGCCAGGTTCCCTGGTTGCAAGTAACGAGGCGGCTTGCTCCAAAACACAACGCCGTGACGAAAGCAAACAGCAAACGGCAAACCGCGGAGCCGAGCGCGAAACGCCAAGCCGCGTCGGCGAACGAAGCCCGATTGGCACACAATGGCGCCTTGATGGCGATGAGCAAAATGGAGAGCAGCGTGCAGCCAGCCGCAGGGCGCAGCGATTCGATGTCGGGGCGTTTCGGTTTCTTAAGTTGGCCCCGCCTGCCCGCGTTGCAGGCGCCGTGCTGGCTGGGGTTGGGTAGGGAACGCCCAGGCAGGGCACAGTGGGCCAGAAGACCGGTGGAGGCGGCCAAAACTCTACACGCGTTTTGAGCTCCAGATCGCTTAGATGGGACTCGGAACCGAACGTGTGTCGCGGACAATGGATTGCTCTCTCCGAACAGGAATTCATTGGTGGGGCCCACAACGTTCGGTTCGAGTCCGAAATTCGGGCGACCTGGAGCTCAAAACGCGTCTTTAGTTTTGGCCGTTCTTCTGGCCCACTGTGCAGTGGTACCAATCAACAGAAGCCAACCCCCTCCTGTGAGGTCAGTTCAATAGTGATTGGTACCGCGAAGGCTGATTCCGCGCAACTGCTGGCGTGGCTTTCGTCGCTGCCTCTCTCTCAGTCTCGGGTGGTCCCGGTGCGAGGAGCAAAGCTTTCGGAATGGAACTGCTGGTCCACTGCATCGGGCTGGCCGCGACAAACTCGGCCGGACAGCCTTTTCGCGGGTACAAGTTGGCACGTGTTGGCTGGCTCTGGCCGGCTGGCGGGCCGCGCCCCCCAGCGAGCGAAAGGCGAGGCGGGCAGGCAGGCAGCAGCGGGCGGCGTGCCACCATGGTGCCACGGCGTGCGTGCATGCAGGTGTCTCCACCCGGACTATTAGCATACGCGCGAGCGGCTGGAGGTCCGAAGGGTCGGCGGCGCTCTGTCTCTCTCGCACCCCTACGGGCCGCCTCGTAAGTGCGAGAGAGACAGAGCGCCGAAAGCACTACCGCGTGGCCGCGGGGGCCGAGGCGCGGCGGCGCGGCCAGGCGGTTGCCTCAGGCCGCGGCCGCCTCAGTACCTTAGACTGATTCCGAGAGTCGTTTTCGTCGCTCTGTCTCTCTCGCACTCATGGCGCGGCCCGTAGGGGTGGCCGAAAATGGGCGAGGCGCACGACGCGACCCACGACAAGAAGCACTACGGTGACCTCCGGGGCCACTGTGAACAAAGTCTGTGTGGCGCTCCACGCACACACACTCACACACACTCACTTAGTCGGCCAATCACGGTAAACCTGTTTCTGCTCTTGTCTTACAGGTGCGGCGGGGAAATGCAGGTGCAGGGGGCGCCGTGCCGTGCCATGCCGCGCCGTGCCGCGTCCCGCACAGCGATACAGTGAGCAGGTAAGCAGGTGTGACCAGCACTAATTATCCGCGATATACGCACGCACCGCGACGCGTCGCCGTCGCTAGACCGTCGCGTTCCGACCGCGAGGAAACACAGACCATTTATTTCTGGGCGTGGAGAGGCCTTGTGCGAACGCGAAAAGTCTAGAAAAGCGAGGAAAGTCAGAGAGAGAGAGAGAGGAGAGAGAGAGAGAGAGAGAGAGAGAGAGAGAGAGAGAGACCCGCTCGGCTCAAGCCGTCACCGAGCCGCTGTCACACAGGGTTGCTGTCTCGCTGTCGCCAATGGCCGGTCCGTTTGACACATTTCACTGCAGCGCCGCGGCATGGCAGTGCCATGACAGTGCCGCAGCCGCGCAGCGCGTGAGTCATTCATGGAACTCACCCAGGGCAACTCGCGCACACACTGCTTGCACTGACCGACCGCCTCCACTCACCTGCAACAGAGAGGAACACCGTCAACAACGAACGAATACGACATTTGCTCTCAACACCCCCGGAGAAAGTACTACTCCATGTCCCTCGTAAAAGCGTGCCTCTCCTCCACACACACACACACTCACACTCGCGGACGGGCACACATCTCTCCGGTCCGCATCACGACGACGACTGCAGCTCGGCGAGTCGAGGCGAGCCGAGGCGACCGCAAAATCGGTCTTCGAAATCGGAATGAGCTCCGCGCGGTCACACACACACACACACACACACACACACACACACACACACACACACACACACACACACACACACACACACACACACAGGCGCTGGAATGAGGAACGAGACGAATGCATTGAAAGCTACGACGCAATGCGAATTCGGACCACAGCGGCCCGTCAATCCGACCCCGTTTCCTGACCCCTCGGCCCTTTGGAACGCACAGCCGAAATGAGACTGTTTGATGAAGGCGGCGGTCCGATATCATTTGCAAACCGCACCGTAAAACAAAAAAAACACACTGCATTTATTTTTGTGTTGACCCCGAACAAATGACCGCCAGGAGCCTTGTTGGCGAAATAATAATTTATTCCCGGCTAAAAATGATTGCCCCACTTGGATAATTCCCTACTATACGGTGTGGCGGCGCGGCCGGTCACGTGAATGGCTCATAAATTACGATATTTTTCCGCCGCGCCGCTCCGTACCTCTGGTACCTCTGGTACCTCTGTACGTGCCGAACCACTTTTACTTTCTTGCGGGAAGGCCTTGATGGTCGGAAACGGCACCTTAAAGCTCTCTGTGCGAGTGTGTGTTTGTGTGTGTGTGTGTGCGCGCGCGTGTGTGTGTGTTTGTGCGTGTGCTATCTGTTCACCTGAGAGTAATGAGAGAGAGAGACTGGCCCGAGTCATTCGGAGGCACGAGTGTGTGTTTGTGTGTGTGCGCGTGTGTGTTTGTTTGTGTTTGTGTGTGTATGTGTGTGTGCATTTGCTAATCACACGCTTGCGATTATTGCCCCGTATGGCCAGAGGCCAGAGGGGCCAGACACTTATAGACAGGTAGGGCATGCCCTGTTCTTTTTGCCGGAACTCTGCTGGCCGCTGCTGGATCAAGTAAGTCATTTGCCTTCGAACTAATGCGCGCTCCGTCGCCATTTTTTCTCCCTCCTCTTCTCGCGACCCGTAATTACTATTGATTTGTCGGCGGGGCGTGCGAGATGGGGCTGCGGTTTATCTAAAGTGCCGCGCCGAGGCTGCTGCTCCATTTGCTAATCTATTAATCCAGTTGTGCCTACACTGCCGAAAGACCACTGAACAAAGACGCAAATCCGGCGCGGGTTGCGCCAACAGGCGGTTCAGTCCGATCGAATCCAAACTGGGAGAGGGGCCGGCCGGTTAAGCAAACAAACAATCGTCGGCGGCGCTCGCTCGCCACGTTTAATCCGCGCTTGGGATCGCTGCGAAATGCTCCAGTTTTTGCCCAACCGGGCGGCCGGCGCGAGCGGGGCCGGTCCAGGCGGTGCGAGCGCATGCGCATTGGAGATCGCGATGTAACGCAACAGCGCCTAACCGCTACCGTGGCCGCGGCGTGCCGCCCACACTAATTGCCCGGGGGCGTGTCCCGACCCCTCGCGGGTCGCGGGGCGGGTCGCGGGTCGGGTTCAGCTCATCACGGCGCACCGCAGACCGCCGGCTTGACTCCGCGGTCAGCGAGTCATTCGAAAAAGTCATTTTCTACTCGTCGACGCCGAGGTGCTGGAGCCCTGCCCGGGCGTCCTTGACGCCGTCCTCGACGCCGCCCTCGAGACAATCGAAGGGAGGCCGTTTACGGTGTAATTAACGAGTCCCTAATCGCGGCCTGATCTATTCCTCACAAAAGACTGATTCGCAGCGGGACGCGGACCGCAATGTGTCGGTCGGACAAAGTCGCGGCGGGAGGGGCAGTGGCGAACGCGAACGTGAATCAGCTTCCGAAGGCTGCGCGGGCTGCGCCACGAGCCCGGCCTTGCGCAACCACCCCACTTGGTTCACGCCCCGGACAGGTGCAGCACGCGGCACATGCAGCGGCCAGGTAAAAAAAAAATAATGCGTGAAATCGTTTGTTATCACTTAGCGGGGACAAAAGGAGCCTTCCGTTTTGAAAAGCGACGCCGCACGGTCCGTTGCTCAACGGGTCTTGAGTCGCAGTCCGGCCAACGGATTCGACCGCTTTCTTCGACCTTGAGACACTCGGCCGTTCGACCGCTGCGACAATCGCCTGTCCGCCCGCCCGTCCGTCCGCTTGCATATCCGCCTCACGTGCGTCACGCCGGACAGCGTGTCACGTGTGACGCGTCACGCCCGGGGCGGTGAGCCAACGGCCTGCCAACGGCACTGGCCGGCCGCGCAGCGCAGTGGGCCAGAAGACCGGTGGGGGCGGCCAAAACTCTAGACGCGTTTTGAGCTCCAGAGTCTCTAAATGGGACTAAGACTTAATATGAATTGAAGACTTGAAGACCTAATATGAATTTATTTGGTTTTCTTCATCACCAACTGTCCGTCTCTTTTCTTCCAGCGAAAGACGAAATGAATCGAGGACGGCGCTGAAGGAAAAAGTGGCCGGTGCGGCACCCACGCCGTCGGCAGCGGACTGATTCCGAGGGTCGTTTTCGTCGTGCTGTCTCTCTCGCACCTACCCGGGATGCCCCATGAGTGCGAGAGAGAACGACCGAGTCTGACTCAGTCAGCAGGCGGCGGGTAACACAGTTGCGAGGCGGCGGGCCCAATCGGCCAATCGGTACCGTTCTCGTTTATGAGTCTCTGTTTGGTGAGTAATTGGCCGTCAGTCACCAACGACTCATTGTCTGTCTTTGTCTCTCCCGCAGCCAGGACTCCAATCAGGGGCGAGCGCCTCGGTGGACTCGAAGGCTTCGGTTGTTTGCTATTCTGGGCGGCGCGGCTGCCATTTGGCGGAGCCTGGCGAAGCCTCTTGCTGCACCCTGCCGGTAATTTCACTCTCGCAGAAAACCGGCGGGAAAACAACAACAACAACACAGCAACAACAGCGTGTCCCGGCGATTGATAAAACGGCGTCTGGCAAGCACCTCACGTTCGGTGGGCGCGGCGCCACGGCCAGAGGTCACGACATGACGTACGACACGCCGCCGTTGCCGTTGGCTAGGCTAGGCTAGGGCACGAGGGGCAACACCCCAGCGCCGCGACGCGCCACCTTCTAATTAGCACACGCAAGCGCCAGCAGACTGATTCCGAGAGTCGTTTTCGTCGCTCTGCCTCTCTCGTACTCATCTCATGAAGCATCCCGCAGTGTGGGAGAAAAGGACAAATCGAGTGTTTCGACAGTTCGATCACTACTCACTACCGTAGCGTACATACGAGTTTGCAAAAAGCAATTTACTATTTACCGCTGGAGTAAAAGAAAATGATTCCGAAAAATAAAAACACGACGAGACGACGTAAAGTGCTTTGGGAAACTGCGGCTTTCTTTTGGAAGGGTGTGTTGTGTGTGCGCGCTCGCGCCAGAGACCCCGGCCGGCGTGTATCCGAAAAGCAGGAAGCGAGTCCTGCGTGAACAATGAAAAGTTAACCGCGAGAACGTTATTTCACGACGGCCAAGCGGCGGCAGCACCGCACGGCGTGCGCTTTGTGGGAGCGGAGCGTGGCGAGGCGGGGCGTGGCGCGGCGTGGTGGGCCGTGCTCGCCGTAATGTCACTGTGCGTGACGTCACTGGCTGCATACTGCACGCCGCCCCGCCCCGCCCCGCCCCGCCCCGCCCCGCCCGCCCCGCCCCGCCCCGCCCGCCCCGCCCCGCCCCGCCCGCCCGCCCCGCACGCCCGCCGCGCTCCGCCCCGCCACGCTGCGGGCGATCACGGAGGAGGTGAGGCGGGCCCTTGAAACGCGCGGCCCGCGACTTGCGGCTTGCGCCACGCCGCGCCACGCGGCTCCGCTCCGGTCCTCCGGTCCTGCCGGGCTGCCGAAGGTCAGCTCCGGTTGTAATGAACCGTTTCCGGCCACAATCACTTAGCCGGCCAGTCGACCGAGAGTCGTTTTCGCCGCTCTGTCGCTCCCTCGCACTCCAGAGGCATGCCGTATAAGGTGCGAGAGGGACAGAGCGACGAACACAACCCTCGGGATCGGTCTGCAGGGGACGCGGCGCAGCGGCGCAGCGGCGCGGCCAAAATGACCATAATCCGGGCGTGTTCGGGGCGGCGGCCCCAAGCCAGCCGAGCCAGCCAAGGCCCCGGCTGCACGCACGTCCCGGAGAACAACAACAAGACGCTCCCGGTGACCACGCGACCACGGCGACCAGGTTGCGGCGCGATGACGCGATGACGCGACGAAGACGACGCACGGCCAGCCAGCTGACCGACCTTTGCGTCATTTCAGGCGGCTATCTTCTATTTTTTCATCCTTTCCTTTTTCGACATTCCGCGTTGCTTTGTCGTCCTTTTATTGCAGGCTAACCGTTGTGCGAGTCGATTCTTTCCAAGAACAGAGCAGAAGACGACGTCCCGCTTCGGACTGCAGACTAGGAGCGCTTAGTTTTTCACTTCCAGCGATATAAAACACAACAACAACAACAACAACCACTCATAACAACAACACCAGCACACACACACACACACACACACACACACACACACCACCACCACCACCACCACCAACAACATCAACAACAACAACCACAACCAGTGAATTTGCACTCGCGGCAGCCCGCGCAGCGTGTGATGAAGACGCAGCACCGGAGAGGGCATCTCGGTGCATCTTGATACGCCGCGGCGATGATCAAGGAGTCAAGTGGCATTTGGACTGGCTGGCGGGCCGGGTGGGCCGCAGTTTAGATTGCACACGCACTTATGCGCGCACACACTCGCGCACACACACACACACACACACACACACTCACGGACACACACACGTAGTAGGGTGTGAGTGATGGCGCTCCGACGTCAGGCGGCGCGCTTTGGCGCTTTGGCAGTGGGGGCGTTGGGTCGGGACCGGCTCGCGATTGACCGTGCACCGCGCCGTGCCGCCGTACCGGCAAGCGTGCCGGCCCAACACCTTAAGAGGAAGCAGGGCCTGCCTGCCTGGTGGAACGAGGGGACCTTGACCTCGACCGGGCGGCCTGCCGCGTGGAGGGGCCGGCCGAAAGGGCGTAAGTCAGCTGGAAGTGGCCCAGGCCCAGGCCGGCGCGGACCCACCGTGACTCCACGCGCTCTGATTGGATTTTGATTTAACTGGGACGTGCGCCGCCACGCCACCGCGACCACGTCCACGCGACCACCTGGCCGACGAAGCACGGCGTCGTCCTTCGCGCGCGGCTCCGCTGTCAAAACGCGCAGGTAAATCAGCGCGCCGAAAAAAGGAGTGGAATCCGATCCCGGGCGGTGACGCGAGGTAAAACAAACGCTCCTGCTGCCCTTACACCTGTCACGCGTGCAAGCAAGAGCGATACACTGAGAAACGGGCTGGACAGGAGCCGAGGAGGGGCCTGCCGTCATCGGAAAGGCTGTTTGGCCAGGTCGCCGTGGTATCGCGACCCCCATCGGGTGATACTTCAATCCCCCGTTGACATCGCGGCCCGCCCCGGCCCACCCGCCCCGCCAGGCCCCGCCACGCCCCGGAGTGTGTAAAACACGACAACGGGTCCGGTAGCCAGGTCGCCGTCAGCGAGTCAACGCGCGGCAAAAAGACAAGACGGTCGTTGAGGCGCGGCGTGCGGCGGCGTGCGCGGCGTGCATGCCCTGCATGTGGTGCGGCGCGTTGCGGAACCCCCGCAGACGCCATTTGATTTGTATCAACAAGGCCGCGCAGAGAGAGATAGAGAGAGTGAAAGAGACAGGTGCAGTGCATTAGCAGGCAGGTTGCGCGCGTGCAGTGTGGCGGTGCGGCCGACCGGGCGACCCCCTGGGAGACGCGGGGACCCCCAAGACCCCCGAGACCCCCTGGGGCTCGCCGGGTCATCTCGGCGGCCGACCGTGCGACCCGAACCCGAGGAAGGAGAGCAGGCAGAGCGAGGCAGGGCAGGGAGTGCCGAGTAACAAGAAGGGTGGCCGCGCCTGGCGTAGCGCCAAGCAGGCGGATGGCGGTAGCCGCGTGGTTAGCGTCAGCAACCGGCGAACCTCGGGATGTGCGTTCAACTCCTCAGAGCGACCCCGTTTTCCAGCCCCAACCCCAAGTCGGCTCGGCTGCAGGCAGGCCAGCCCGTCATTAGAAATGCACGGCGACCTCGTCAGCGCCGATGCACTCGCTGTGCCATCATCACGCTGATGCACCGCACTGGTTTCGTCGCAGTCCCCCTCGCACTCACGGGGCGTCCCGCAGGGGTGCGAGAGAGACACTCGCTCTTCGCCACGTGCTGCTAATGAGGAGCCCCCGCGTCTGGCCGGCCGGTCCCGGGCCGCTCCTACTAGACCATAAAGATCAAGGAGAGCGAGTGGATCCGTCCCGCCCGTCCTCGCGAGCCGTTTGGCGCCCCCACGGGGGCCCCGTCGACGCCCCCCGCCGAGTCCCGCCGAAAACCGCGCCCCGCCAGGCAAGCCCCGGCCGGCCCCGCCTCATCAGCGACGCGTCTTCCACAAACGAGGAGAACGAGTTCCAGAACCGCTCCATCGTCGGCGTGCACTCCGCGTCGCGTCGCTCTGTCTCTGTCGCACCCTCGCGGGACGCCCCGCGAGTGCGAGAGAGACAGACGGTGAGAGTCAGCGCGGCCCGCGGGATGAGGACGTCGAAACGTGTTTCACCAACACTGTCACCATCGCGCGCCGTTCAACACCACACATCATTTATTTTGGCGCCAATGCCGCTGGGTGGGCCGGGCCGTTGGCGGTTCACTGGTTCGCCCCCCGCGGCCTCTTCGTGTTTCGCCTCGTGTTTTCTCGGCAAAAGGCCACAAAAGGCGCACCTAAACGCGAGAAAGACGCACTCCGCGGCCGAAACGGCTCGACGCGATGGGGCGGCAGGGGCCGCGGGGGCGGGAACAAGGCCCGTAAATCGGGGCGATGACGAAAGGTCAAGACCTCATCGCGCGGATTGCCTGTCTTGCCCGTCTAGTGCGGGTGGCTGCCTGCCCGCCCGTCTGGCTGTTCCCGCCCGCAGAGCGCCGCCGCGGCGCCGCCGCCCCCCGAGACAGTTATCGCTAGTTCGCTTCGCGGCCACCGCGTGAAGAGTGGCGCTGATGCCAATTTATGACCCCATTGTAGCGCATGAGTGCGAGTGTGTGTGTGTGTGTGTGTGATGCACTTCACACCGACAGTGTAGTTGTGTGCCTTATGCTGCTGTATCAGTTCACTTGCAGCAGCAGTAAGGCAGCAGTGAGAGGAGAAAAAAAGCACTTCTGATAATTACGGGCCCCATCTCTTTTACTTTCAAAGGACACACACACACACACACACACACACACACACACCTCTGCGTCGTCCCTGCATGACGCTGGCCCTTGGCCGAGATCGGTGGCGACGGTGCTACAATTATGAAGGCGGGTTCGGGCGAGGTCGTCGTGCCACCGAGGGGCGTCGTCGCGGTGGTCGTCGCGGTGGTCGTCGCGGTGCTCGTCGTCGTCGCGGTGTGGAGGTGCTGCCGCCGATCCTTATCATCACGCCAGAAATGATTATCAGCGAAATATCATTTGGCGGCCAGGACTGCTTGGCTGCCCGGCCGCTTGGCTGCTGTGCAGCGCAGTCTCGGCAAGCGCACCGCTTTCAAGAAGCGAAAGTCCACGACGCCCGGCTGCGGCTATGCTAGCCTGCCAGCCTGCTAGCTTTAGGGAAAGGCTATGCATCGCGGATTCTTTTTCTCGCGCGCGAGGGATTCGCAAACAACAACAATAACAACAACAACAACAACAGAGCAACAGCGACAGAGAACCACTGTGTTCCTTGTATAATTTTTGCTTCACTGACGGCTTTATCGATTCAGCAATAATTGAGCGCGCTCATCGTGCTCGCGTTGGAGAACACGACCGCTAACTACGCATTGTTTGCAACTAAACGCATTAGTTTCCCCTCGCCCGCCCGTGCCGTGTGTGTGTGTGTGTGTGTGTGTGTGTGTGTGTGTGTAAATGGCGGTGTTCTTTACGTACGCGCATTATTTTTTCCTATTCTTTCTCTCTTTCTCTTCATTCGGAAAGCTTTGTGGCACGCAGTGGTGTGGTTAACAACTAGTGTCTCATGCCTGCGACCCTGTGTGTGAGTGTGAGTGTGAGTGTGTGTCAACGTGCGCTGCTGCGATCTCAGTAATTAGAGTGGTAATCGCATGTATGTGTGCGCGCACCGCTTTTACACAAGGTCTCGCTCGATGGTATCAATTTGCCGGCGCGGAGTCCTGTTACTCGCGACACGCATAACGGCTGTGAAATAATTAAGGGCACGAGACCCGTTTAACCCATCGTTGACAGTTTATCAAGGCGTTGTACTGTTTTTTTTTTAAATTTAAAATGAAAATTGAGATTTTTGTTGGTTGGTTGTTTTGTTCGAATTGCTAGCTCTTTTAAGGTAACAGACGCAAACAGGCTCGGACTGGCCCCCAAAAGGCCCCAGCGGATAAGACTGCAAAAGGCCCCCGATCATCATTATGTTTTTACCCTTCATGACCAACTTTGCGAGGCTACCGCTCCCAAACTAGTTGCGGTCAATAGCCTTCCCGATACAGGGCATGAAAGAGTAGGGTCTTAAGAATACTAGGGCGTCGAGGGAGGCCTTTTACGGCGACTAGATTGGACACAGTGGCCGCCCAAAGTCAGCAAAATCAGCAAATTTCCGAGATTCGACCACTTTTTGACCAACTTGGTTGGAAAATCGTTGCGGTCAAAGCCAAAATCGTTGTGGTCAACGTCTTCCCGATACAGGGCATGAAAGAGTAGGGTCTTAAGAATACTAGGACGTCGAGGGAGGCCTTTTACGGCGACTAGATTGGACACAGTGGCCACCCAAAGTCAGCAAAATCAGCAAATTTCCGAGATTCGACCACTTTTTGACCAACTTTGGTCCCAAAATCGCTGCGGTCAAAGCCAAAATCGTTGTGGTCAACGTCTTCCCGATACAGGGCATGAAAGAGTAGGGTCTTAAGAATACTAGGGCGTCGAGGGAGGCCGTTGACCGCAATTAGATCGGACGCAGTGGCCGCCCAAAATCAGCGAAAACGGCTACTTTCGTCTATACTAGGATTCTTTGACCAACTTTCTGACGTTACTGGTCCCAAACCCGAATGGCCCCGGCAGATTTTTCTGCCTGTCTGCCCTGGCCAGTCCGAGCCTGGACGCAAAATGAAAGTCAAGTGGGGTCCTCAAAACAGTACAAATTCAGCATGTTGTTGAATTTGAATATTTTTCAAGTGTTTGAGGGCCTTACCTCCCTGCGAGGGGGAAACAGCATCCCACATTCATTGTACAAAGATGGATCACATTCCACATTCAGGTGGCAAAAACGCCTGTAAGTAGGCAATATGTGTGGCAAAAATGCCAAAGGTCGTCACATTCTTGCACATTCACACAATTATTGTACACAAAATTTTACTGTGGGTCGCCCCACAGTCCCTGCATGGAGGAGGACGAACGGCCGACCACACTAAGATGGGAAACCGCGTTGTGGGCAGGCGGCGGTGTGCCAGTCTGAATCCGAGCAGCACTCTCCCTCGCTCCCTCTGCGGGCAGCCCCACGAGTGCGAGAGAGGCAAGAGAGTGCCGCGGCAGTACGCGGCAGGCGCCGCGCGAAACAAGACGCCGCACATGGAGCACGCCGGCAAGGCACGGCGGAATGCGTCGCTCAAACGAGCGTTTGATTCGCCGCCACCGCGAAAAAAAAGAAAGAAAAGAAAAAGGCCAGAAGAGAGGAGCAGCTCCCGGTTCAAATCGAGATGGCGAACGATGATAATTGCGCAAACAATCAGCCAATGCTCTCAACAGCAAAAACAACAACAACAACAACAACAACAAACAGCGACAACTGACAGTAAGTGAATCAATCCGGGCAAAAACATCCGTCTTGGCGGCTGCCGGCTGCGGTTTCACCCACACGGTAATGAGCTGCTTCTTGTGCTCGCCGCCAAATGACAGTGCAGTGCAGGGTCAAGAGCAGCCATTAGGCACACTGGGAAAACGAGCCCCACTCCGTCCTGCACCACTTGAGGCGCAAGAAAGGCAAGAGAGTCAACTCGCGCAGGGAAGTCCGGTCCAGGCGACAGTCCGGGCGGGCCGGCCGGCCGTGGGAGGCTGGCTGGCTGGCTGCCTGGCTGGCCGGCTGGCGGGCAGGTGTTGCTGCAAGCCACTCACAGCAGTTAGCGCGGCGGTGGGCGATCCCGGTCACTCACTCCACGAGCCTTATAATTTTTTTCCTCTCTCTCGGCAGCATTGGGCAACGCGACAAATCGGACGCTCGGAAACAGACACAGCGCGGCGTTATGCATTCGCCTTTTGTCCGGCCGGCAGCGAGGCAGCGAGGCAGCGCGCAGCAGCCGAGGGACCGCAGTCCAGTCCTCTCGCGGATCCGCAACACAAAAGGCGGGGAAAGAGAGAGAAAAAATTAAATGCCGCGCCCCGGCGGAGATTCGATCTCGCGGCACGACGACGCGGAGACGCAGCGGCGCGGCGCATCCCGGCCTGCACCACCCCATGCACCGCCCCATGCACCGCCCTCATGTAGGTCAGTGGAGTGGCTAGGCCGCCGTAGGCCGCCGTAGGCTCGGCGCACACCGCCCCGTGGGAACCTCGCGGACTCACATGCGAGTCCGCGCCGCGCCCACAACGCCGTGGCGGCGGGCCGGCCGGGAGCACGCAGCGGTGCGCCGGGCCGGCCTACCTGCCGGGCTGTGTGTGTGTGTGTGTGTGTGTGTGTGTGTGCCACGGCCGCGGAAACAGCGCAGGACTCCCGCCGCGCCAAGATGAGCAGCCTGTCACGGCGATGCGTTATTGAGGTGAAACACGGCTCGACCCAATGAAGTCGTCCTACAACAACAACAACATCAACACGGTCTTGGCCTTGTCCCTCGCCGGGTGACGTTCCCTTTCTATTCCAGCAGACGACGCGCGCCGGGCAGTGTAGTGGTACGTAGGAGTCTGGGTCCGAACAACAAGCAGCGCTTCGTTCCCTACCGTCTCTCTCGCGCCGCCCGAAGGGGCGCCCCGCGAGTGCGAGAGAGACAGAGAGACGACGCGGGGCGGACGCCGTGCTGCCCATTCGCATTACGGTGCAGCGGCTCGGAAGCCACCGGGAGAAATGCGCGAGGGGAGGGGGAGGGGGGATGCAACTTTATGGACACACGTTCCACATGCACGGGGAACGAAAGTTGGTATAGTGCCGTCATTTCGCTACGGGGGCTAGTGATTAAACTTTGTTTGCTCCGCGGTAATTTATGCAGATTACAAGCGCTCGGCCGGTCGGTATGGACCGGCACACGGCAAGGGGACCGCCCTGGCGAGCAGCTCGGCCTCAAAAAATTTGAATCAAGTGAAGGAAAAAGACGAAGAAAAAGCAGCATGCGCGCTTTGAGATCGTGAGGCGGGGCTCACGTTTCGCAAACGACGTTCGACTGAGTGAACCCCTCGCCGACAAGCACAGCGCGGCACAGCGCGGCACAGCGCGGACGGCACGAAAAAGGATTCCAACGGACACCCCTCTTTCCAAACGTCCCTGATCTGCCCTACTGACTGGCCGGCCAGGGCGGGGCGGGGCGGGGCGGGGCGGGGCGGGGGGCGGGGCGGGGCGGGGCGGGGCACGGCGTCTAGACCGACCTCACCTCACCTCTCCGGCGGCGAGCCGCGGCGGACGGTCAGGACGGCCAGCGGGTTCGGTAACAACAACGCCGGCAACGCCCGCCACTCCAGAGATACCCCCGATTCCACCGAAACTGTACAGCTTGTTTCATTGCCTGGTGGACCGGACCTGCTGCTGGGCTGGGCTCGGCTCGGGCCCAAATTCCGGGCCGGGCCGCCCCGATTGGTTCACAAGGTAATTAGGTCGACGAGCCGATAAGCCTCTTGGCGTGGCGGGGCGTGGCGTGGCGGGGCGTGCCCTACATTTCCCTATTGTGTCCTGCCGGTCCTGTCCGTCCTGTCACCCGGCGCGGCACGACGGCGCCAAGGCAGTGCAGGCCCAGAGCAGGCCGTCTCTCTCGCACTCAAAGGGGCGTCCCCAGGGGCGCGACAGAGACAGAGCCACGCGGTCCGGGTCACTGGATTACTGAATGGGCCGAATTGTCAAAAGTGTCTCTGGCGGTGAAAGGGTGCAGCCTCGAGACTCACAATGCAGCGTCGGATTACGGGCCAGACCGTCGCCAGCGCCATCGGCAGCGCCAGCCCGCGCCTCGCAAGGCACGGCCAAATAATGTGCCAGAAGAAATGCTCTTGGCAAAGAAATGCGTTTGGCAGAAGAATGCTCTTGAGCCAACGAAATGCTCCTGGCAGAAGAATGCTCTTGGGCCAAGGAAACGCTCTTGCCAGAAGAATTCTTTTGGGCAGAGGAAAATAAGCTCGATTGGACCGAGCGGGTAAATGGCTGTGTCGGTTCAACAAGCGCGGAGGCCACGGCGGGCTAGTTCCCGAACAGTGGCGCGTCCCCCGTCCCCTCCACTGTGAACAGCGGGGCGATCGGCTCTGCCAAGACACGCTGGCCGCGGCCGGCGAGTGCATTTCCCAGTGTAGCGGCACTGGCCGAGGAAAGCGGTCTGATGTCACCGCCGCCTCGCCAGCGCCGCGACGCCCGCGACGCCCCGCGACGCCCCGCCCGGCTGGCCACGTATTTCGCGCTTCGCTTCACACGAAAGCGCCAAGCCAAGCGCCAAGCCAAGCGCCAAGCGCAGGCGCCATCCCGGAGAGGAGACTCCCGGCGTCGACCACATCGGACAGGTGGCGGAAGGCAGCACCGCAGCGCTTGCCGCGCTTTCTTTTATTGCTCGTCATTTGTTTTGCCCGAGTGCGAGGCAGGCAGGCATCGGCGGCGCGACGTGCCCGCGCGAGAGAGACAGTCAAACACCGCGAGAGAGACAGTCAAATACCGCGGATTGGCGTTCCGTTGGCCGCCACTTTTGCCGTAATAGCCATCTGTTCAAACAGGTACGGGTTCGAGTCCCGCTGGCGGCCGAATCGCGTGATCGACGCCGCGAAACGGCAATCGCCGACGCGGTGGGTGGTGGCCGATTCCGAAGAAAAAAAAGGGGCTCTCGGTCTCTCTCGCTCTCAAGGGGCGCCTGGAAGGGTGCGAGAGAGACAGAGCGACGGAGTGCGGTTCGGAACGCGACCACTGGGCCTCGCTGCACGCCACCAAGCTGCATATAAAGCGGCCGAATCCGCGCTGCCGCTACGCCACGCTACGCTACGCCGCTAGCAGTGGCGTAACGGCGTAACGGCTTACAGCGTGGTGGCAAGGTCACTGTCGCCGCGGATGCACGCGATGCCGCTCGGCCAATCAGCGCACGAATTACCATACGCTATCTGGAGAAACTGGTCCGCGGGAGGCGGGACTCGAACCCGGGCTCGCGGCGTGGCGGTGTCGACGACGGCGTCCCCTCGGAGGGAGGGTGTTGGGCGCGGGCAGAGCCGGGCAGGCAGGTGTGGCATTTACTCGCCCTGACATTTAAAACCTCTGCCAAGGTCCTGGAGCCTCCTGGAGCAGGCTTGCAGTGCACCGCCAAGCTGCGAACCACGTGCAGTGGGCTGCAGTTTCGGTCCGCGTCCACCGGCACAGCACGTGCGCTCCAAGGACTCGGCCGCGCCGTCTCTGTCGCACTCACGGGGCGGCCCGCGCGGCACCGTCGCGTCGCCCCGCGAGGCGGGGACGTCTCCGGCCAGCTGCCAGGCAGTGCAAGCAGTACGGCCCGGCCAAGCCACGCCACTGTCAAGGTGGCCTAAAACGGTGTCGCGCTGCCGCCTCGCAGCTGTCGACTCCGTCGGCTCTCTCGGCCCGCCGTGCGTGCGGGTCTCCAGGCTCCGCGTCGCTCCGCGTCGCTCCGCGTCCCCAGCGCGCTGCGCCTCGTCGTCATGGCGACCGCGGCAAGGTCCCCGTCGGCGACGAGCAGCAAGCAGACCGATTCCGAGAGTCACTCTGTCTCTCTCGCACCCACACGGGGCACCCCATGAGTGCGGGACAGACAGAGCGACGAAAACGACTCTCGGAATCAGTCAGCAGCAGCGGTGCGCGTCTTTCGCCAGCCGCCTGCAAACCGATGTGATTAAGCTGTCGTCCTGACCCCGTTCGCACGCCCCTCCCCCTCCCCCTCCGCCTCCGCGCCAATCGGAGCGCGCTGCGCCTCCATCGACTGATCGATCGCCAGAGAGGCACCGGCTGCGTCCGCGGCGGCCCGGGGCACGCACAGTGTGCGCACCGCCACACCGCCGCCAAGAGAGACACTTTTCCCGCACGCGGCCGCCGCCGCCGGGTTACGCCGTTTGCGCACGCTGCCCTGGATTCCCTTGCCCCGCGGTTTGAAATAGAAACAGCCGCGTTTTGCTCCTATTTTTAGCGGCGATGATGATGGCGAGGATCGAGCACCGCGCCGATTACGCGGGCCGGATTAGGTCGCGTCGGGTCGGATCGGGTCCGACGATCCGCTCGGCCGATGGATCGGGGCTGGCTGACTCGGTCCGGGACGAACTGCACGCTGGCCCTCCCAGGAAACAACGACGGCCAGATCTGGGGCAATCACAAGAGCGGCCGGTCAGAGGCGAGCGACTAGCACACTGACAAAAAAAAACGACGGCGAACAAATCACTATGTTGTGTAGTGAAGATTCTCCGTATTATGGTGACAATGATCCATGGTGGTGCAGCTGACTTTATAACATACCAATCAGAATTCACTGTAGCTTCTAGATATTTTGACAAATTATGTTTGTGTTATGGAGAAAATCTCCACCATAACATGCTGGCGCAGCCTTTCACCGTAAGGCATTTACAGTGTAACGATGCGGGGACGTAAAACGGCGACGGATTTGCGGGCGCCGAACGGAACGCCCCACCAACACCGACAAAACAAACGTCACGGCCTCTCACTCAAAGTGGACGCGGTGTAACAAAGTCAACAAAGTAGAGGGAATGGACCAATAAATCGTTCGGGGGCCTATCAAACGGCACGGTTCTCGAACGGCGCACGGGGCACGCCGCCAGGGCGGCACCCGGGAGACAACCCACGGACCCACGGAGACCTTGCAGTGCGCCGCCGCGCCCCGCCTTGCCCTGCCCTGACCTCAGCAACGGCAGCGTCTTTGTGAATCAGCGCCACAGATCACTATCGTTGATCCCACACACAAAACACACCAACAGGCAAGGAACGCCTCTCTCTCTCTCTCTCTCTCTCTCTCTCTCTCTCTCTCTCTCTCTCTCTCTCTCTCTCTCTCTCTCTCTCTCTCTCTCTGTGTGTGTGTGAGTGTGTGTGTGTGTGTGTGTGTGTGTGTGTGTGTGTGCGCGCGGCAACGGCTGGCAACAGAAAGACTGCAGCGCAGCATAAGGCGACCGCTCAACTACTGTCTCGAAGCAACGAAAACAAAATGCTACGAAAACAACAACACGAGCAACTTCCCCTTGCGTAGCTCATGGCTCACGACTGGTGCACCGGGGCGGCGAGTCCCCGCGGAGTCCCCGACCAAGGCGGTCACGCGTTCGACATTTCCAGCCCGCCAAAGCCGTCCGACGCTCACCTTAAGATGGCTCGGGCGCACCCCTGAAGCCTTCCAAAGTTCACATCAAGCACACCCGAACTCGGGCCTGGCAGGCCGCCGGCCTCTCCCGAGACCGCACTAAACAGCGCGCCTCGGGCGGTCTCGACATCATTTTAGAACTCTCCGGAGGATCACCTTAAGCCCCTCGAAAGCTCCTCGAGGCGCGCAGTGAGCCCTTTGGGCCCTGTGGAGGTCCATTGTGCGCGCCGTGCGCACGGAAGCCGAGCCACTCGCAAACAGCTTCGGAATCTCACGCAGAGAAAAGCAGCCGATGCGCAAGAAGACGCGGCAGTGCGGCGCGCTTCCCATTTTCCGGCTTGCATAATGTCTCGGTGGGAAGCCGGGGGGCGGGGCGGGGCGGGGTGGGGCGGGTGGGCGGGGCGGGGCGGAGCGGGGCGGGGCGGGGCTGATTGCGCGCTTGTTGCCCCAAACAAAAGGCCAACGAGGAAGCCCGATCGCTTATTGAAAAGAACGCCCACAAAAACACGCCGCTTCCCGATGGCGCTATGCCGACCTAGCCCTGGCCTGCCCTGGCCTGCCCTGCAGCCTGATTCCGAGAGTCGTCGTCTCCGTCGCTCTGTCTCTCTCGCACTCACGGGGCGTCCCGCATGGGTGCGAGAGAGACAGAGCGAGGCTTGCCCGTGGGCATGACGCCGCGGCGCCGGAAACGCGCCGCTCGGTTCGTTCGGGCCGCCGGGCCGCCGGGCCGCAAAAACGGCCATCGCCCATTGCCGGGTCATTATGATCGAACGGTCGGACCGCCCCGCCACTTTTACGACCTATTCAAAACGGGCACGATGCACCAGAAGCTCGCCTCGCCGGCACGCGACACGCTGTCCCGGGCTGTCCCGGCCGCGGTTCGCGTGAGGAGGTCAGACACACACACACACACACACACACACACACACACCGGAAGCCACTTATGGTTTTATGCCACAGTCCGGTAAGGCGCGGCACGGGGGCGCGCGCGGGTCCCCGCTGCAGCAGGAGCAGGCTGAGTCCGAACAGCGCTTTCGTCGCTCCGTCTCTCTCTCTCTCTCTCTCTCTCTCTCTCTCTTTCTCTCTCGCACCCCTGGGGTGCGAGAGAGACAGAGCGAGGGGTGCGGGCGGCGGCCTCCAGGGCGTCCCTCGCGCTTCCTCCAGCCCCTCCAGCCGCCGGGCATGCAGTGAGTGGCGTGGCGCGGCGCGGCGGCTGGATTCCAGGTCGATTCCAGGCCGTCATGTCAGTCGCCTGGAAATGGGGAACGTGTGATACGTTCATGAAGAGCGAGGCGCGAGGCGAGGCGTCGCTGACCTTTGAAGTGGCGGAAAATGGCACCTTGGAGGCTCCAGGCCTTCAGGAGACGTTACGTCGAGGGCTGACCTTTGCAGGAGCGCACCCCCTGCCCTACCTGGGCTGGGCACAGTCGGCCAGAAGACCGGTGGAGGCGGCCAAAACTCTAGACGCGTTTTGAGCTCCAGAGTCGCTAAACGGAACTCGAACCGAGTGTGACCCCACCCATGAATTGCTCTTCGAACGAGGAATCCATGGGTAGGGTCACACGGTTGGTTCGAGTTCCGTTTAGCGACTCTGGAGCTCAAAACGCGTCTAGAGTTGGCCGCCTCCGCCGGTCTTCTAGCCCACTGTGCGGGGATGCCACTGGGACTCCGCGGACTCCACCTCGGGCTCGGCCAGGACGGCGACGACGCACAATTACTGCGCCGAGGCGACACATGGCGGTCGCACGCACGACTTTGTTTCAACGCGCCGGCCAGTCCGGCCAGCACACTGCAGCGCCAGGCCAGGCAGCGCCTTGCACAAGAGCGAGGACGCGACGGCTGGGCGCGGGCCGGGGATGCGCCTGTGGCCTGCCTGTGGCCGCGGTGCACCATGCCATGCCATGCCATGCCATGGCGGCGGTGGCGCTCCGTTTCTCGGGAATGTCGACGTGCGGTAACTACTGGCGCCTCTCGTGCCGGCCGGCCGCGGACGCCGCGCCCCGCCTGGAGACTCATTCCGCGCGAGTCCTTCTCTGTCTCTCTACCGCCCATACACGGGACGCCCTGTCAGTGCGGAAGAAACAGAGCGATCGATACTGCGGCGGGAAACCGACGACAACGTGAAATTCGGATTATGGCGTCCAAGTCCACCAGGAGGACATCCCTGGGTGTGTGTGTGTGTGTGTGTGTGTGTGTGTGTGTGTGTGTGTGTGTGAGAGAGAGAGAGAGAGAGAGAGAGAGAGAGAGAGAGAGAGAGAGAGAGAGAGAGAGAGAGAGATGTGTACCCCTGTAAGTAGGCGACTTTTACTGCATCGCCGCCTCCTTCCCTTCCCTCCTGAACCTGGATCCACCCCCGGCGGGTTGACCCACTTTCCGCCGCGGCCCCGACCATGCTCCCGACCTTGCTGCGGGCTCTCCC
Organism: Thrips palmi; assembly: GCF_012932325.1. Lineage (NCBI taxonomy): Eukaryota > Metazoa > Arthropoda > Insecta > Thysanoptera > Thripidae > Thrips > Thrips palmi. The sequence continues at coordinate 4,620,164 of NW_023144634.1, forward strand.
TCCGGGTGTGAGAGAGACAACAGCCAGAGGGGCGAGGGCCGCGACGCTGCGGAGAGAAACCGACCCAGAGCAGCGCGCGCCGCAACATTTTCCTATTTGCGTAAAGCTCCCCTGTGAATCGACGCGCGGTCGGCTCGGCCGTGTGAAGCGGCGAAGCGGCGAGGCGGCCAGGCGGCCAGCCCTGCGCGGTGGGCTCCCAGAGCGAGCCGGATTGACCCACATCAACAACAACAACAACAAATTGAGCTCACATCAAGCGGCTTTGTGGTGCTCCGTCTTTTAAGACGGCGGCAAGCCCACCGCAGGCTTGGCTGGCTGCAGCCAAACACTTGGCGAGTTTAGGGAACCGAACCGAACCGAGAAAGCAGCGAAGCAGTGACTTGCCGAGGCCTCGGCTTCGTCGTTCCGTCTCTCTCGCTCTCGCGGGGCGTCCCGAGGGGGTAAACACTTCAAGAAATCGTGTACAGACTACTCGGTATTACGCTGTATTACGGGTGTATTACACGTGTATTACGGCCCTAAAATGCCCAAATTTGGCACATTTGACCCAAAAATGGTATTACGATCACGTGTATTACGCGTAATACACGGTTTTTGTGTACAGGGTATTACGGGAGTGGTTACCCCCTCGGGGCGTCCCGTAGGGGTGCGAGAGAGACAGAGCGACGGAAGCACCGTTGGCCATCGAAAGGCATTTCGATCAGTGCGTTTTGTTTCGGGCAACACGTCATCGCGGAACGAGAAACAAGAAACACGGCGACAGTGTCGGTGACGCGGCGCCATTGTCCCGGAGACACCAAAGAAGCGAGGCGAGGCGAGGCGAGTGCCAAAACTCGTTTCTCCGAGTCAAAGCGTTTTGCGTCGTCGTCGTACGCGTCGCTCTAGGCGCATTGAGCAACGGCCCGGCCCTCCGCGCGGCCGCCGGCGTGGGTGAGGCGCCCGACCCACAGTGGGCCAGAAGACCGGCGGAGGCGGCCAAAACCCCAGACGCATTTTGAGCTCCAGAGTCGCTGAACAGGACTCGAACCGACCGTGTGACCCCACCAATGGATTCCTCGTTCGGAGAGCAATCCATTGGTGGGGTCACTCGTCCGGTTCGAGTCCCATTTAGTGACTCTGGAGCTAAAAACGCGTCCAAAGTTTTGGCCACCTCCAACGGTCTTCTGGCCCACTGTGCGGCCCGGCCCGGCGGGCTGCCTCGCCTGCTGTCCGTCGGCCCGTCGTACGACGAGCGGTCATGCTTACGCAACCGATCCCAAATCGTGTGTCACATGAGAGCAGTTTTTCGGTGACGGCCGGTGGTCGGTCGTTTTAGCTTTATAGGATGCTTATACGTTATTCTGAAAGCGATACTCGAGTGTCCTCCGCCGGGATGGGTCCACAAACCCGCGCCGTGAAGCCACGAAGCAGCAAAGCAGCGAAGCGCACTCACCTGGAAACAGAGACAAGGCCGTGAGCAACAGTTCAAGTTGGAGCAGATCACATCAATCAATCCCCGGCGCCAATAAAGCGTCAGCAAAAGCGTTGCCTTTCAGTTATTTGTCTGCTGTCACCAATGCGGGTTTGGACAGAATAAGCACTGGGGCTAGTACGTGGGTGGTGTAAAACCAGTCCATTCGGGCCAGAAGACCGGTGGAGGTGGCCAAAATCCTAGACGCGTTTTGAGCTCCAGAGTCACTGACTGGAACCGAAGGTGTGACCCCACCAATGGTTTCCTCGTTCGGAGAGCAATCTATTGGTGGGATCAAATGTTCGGTAGTGCCATTTGGTGACTCTGGAGCTGGAAACGCGTTTCTGCCTCGAAGTCCACGACGTTGCATCGGGTCCCTGGAGTCAGGCCGGTGTGCAACTCGTTTGCCAAAGGCTGTGCCAAAGGGCTCATCCCCGTGGCGGCATCGACCTGTAAACCTGTCGCGCTTTAAGTGCGGTGGGATGATGCGGATTGATTTACAGCGGCGTGGGCCCGCGGGCCGTTTTGGGGCGCAGTCGCGCTGTCTCTCTCGCACCCCGAGGGGCCGCCCCACGAGTGCGAGAGAGACAGAACTGTTCTCACGGCGGGGAGGAGCAAGGAGGTTGTCCCGCTTGCACTTAATTATGCCGGTTCGGCCCGGCCGCCCTGCACCGCCCCGTGCGAGGCTTGTTGTAACCGCGTGCGATTAGCAGAAGATAAGGCCAAAGACATTGCTGCGCCGCGCTGCGCCGCGCTGCGCCCGGTGCCTGACGCATGACGAAAATGTCAGGACGGGTCCCGGCGTGAGCGCCCTGGGGCCTCTTGGCTCTGGCTTCACTCACTGTGGACTGCTGAGGTTTTAAATGCCAAAAAAAATTGTTTTTGTTTTTAACGAACAAAACCTTTTTTCGTTTGCTTCCAGTCAGCCAGCCAGCCAGCCAGCCAGCCAGCCAGCCAGCAAGCCAGCCAGTCAGCCAGCCAGCCAGCCCGCCAGCCAGCCAGCCAGCCAGCCAGCCAGCAGCCAGCCAGCCCGCCAGCCAGCCAGCCAGCCAGCCAGCCAGCCAGCCAGCAGCCAGCCCGCCAGCCAGCCCGCAGCCATCCTGCAGCCAGAGGCCGGCGCCGGCCCGCGCTTCCTTTTGCCGGGATGCTCTGTGCGCTTTTCAAATCGGCGGGCGGGCTGCAGGCGCACCGCGCAGGCAGCCCTACGGCCCGTGTGAGCCACAAAGGTCTGTCATTGCGTCACCTTGGCAACGCCTTGCCTGCGCCTTGGCAACGGGACCGTCTCGTCCTCGAGTGTGGGGCGCTCCTCGGCCGCTCCTCGGGCATATCCGCTTTGGCGAGGTTCCGCGCTCCGCGCCCCGCGACCCGCGCCGCCCCCCCAGCGCGGTGACCCAACCCGAGCCAAGCCTGCAGACCCATTCCGAGAGTCGTTTTCGTCGCCCTGTCTCTCTCGCACCGGTGCGGGACGCCCCCTCGAGTGCGACAGAGGACTCTCAGTCTGCAGTGAGCCACGCGACCGAAATGAAAACGGAACCAACGGCCAACAACGGCCGACCACTTACAGTGGCGACCGAAATTTTCCAGCGCGCTGCGCCGTCCAATCAAAGCGCGCGCGGCTCTTAGATAAACGGTGTGCCGAAACGCCTGGCGGAGCATCCTCTTTCTCTTACTCGCACACAGACACACACTCGCACTATGTGCGTACACGTACACACAACAGGTGAAACTGCGTGCGCCACACACACACACACACACACACACACACACACACACACACACACACACACACCACACACACACAGACGCACACACTCACAGGCTGACCGCACAGAGGCGGCGCCCTTATAAGGTAACCGGCGTAACCCAGAGGTGATAACGCGTCTTGTGCGTACAGAGCTGTACGGTCGCGCACCGCACGGAGGGCCACGAGAGCGAAGAAGAGGAGGAGGAGAAGGAGGAGGAGGAGGAGGAGGAGGAGGAGGAGGAGGAAGAGGACGGGAGGTGCGGGCGGGTGCACTAACTATTATTGCATCACTGCGCCGCGCCGGCTGACCGAGCAGCCAGCCACTTGTTCGGCGGTGCCGCGGTCGCGGCCGTCTCGGTGCACTGGGCCGTTGTGCCGCTGGGCCGTTCGCCGTCCGGGCGCAGCTTCGGAAAGGGAAACCGAGGAGCCACGGGGGTCAAAGAGGAGTCGGCCGGTGCAGCGCTGCGGCGAGACAAGCATCTCCCCGACGGGGACCTCGACGGGGACCGCGACGGGGACCCCGGCACTCCTCGACCAACAGTGCTTTCGTCGCGCTGCCTCTGCCGCACCCTTACGGGACGGCCCGTGAGTGCGAGGGAGAGACACGGCGGCACCGACAGGCCAGCGGGCAAAACGAGTGCACTGGCCAAAACCTTTCACAACCTGTAATCTTGCTCGCCGAGGATATGGAAGCAAGGGCCGCATGCGGCGGGCGGGGGGGGCGGGGTGGGGGGGTGGGGGGGGTGGGGTGGGGGGGGCGTGGCGGCGCGGACGGCAAAAGTGGAGCAGGGGGAGGGGGAGGGCGACTCGCTCCATCTCGCCTCAAATTATTTTTCCCGCATGTCACAATACGGTATAGCACCCGTTCCGGGCGGCGGCCAACTTGACCACACACACACACACACACACACACACACACACACACACATACACACACACACACACGCGCGCGCGCGCGCTCGCACACATCCACGTCGCGCCGTCGCAAAAAGGCCCCTTTCCGACGTGCGACTTGGTCGGTGTCTCTCTCACTCCCGCCGGCAGCAGAGGCTGCTTAGTAACTTTTCTCATCATCCGGCGGCGGGTGCCTGCACTGCTAGTGTGTGCGTTCGTGATGCAAGCGTCTGTCCCGGCCGGGCCGAGCCTGGCCGAGTCTCCATGGCCGGGCCGCGCCGGGCCGTGCCCACCGCACTGTGGCTCTCATTATTTTGGCCGCTGTAGCGAGCCAGATCACGCGGCGATATCCACGCTCCGTGCTCGCTGCTCGCTCGGCAAGGGTCGCCCTCTTGGGACCCGCCGTGCTCTGGTGTTTGCCTACGCGTCTGCCGGGTGGGCAGACGCACTGTGCTAGACTGCTTCCGGGAGTCGTTTTCGTCGCTGTCTCTCTCACACCAGTACGATACACTCCATGAGTGCGAGAGAGACAGAGCGACGAAAACGACTCTCGGAATCAGTGTGCTGCGGCATACGATCATGTGTGGTCTAGCCCTTAATGGTAATGATAATGGAGCCCCTGGCAGTCGCGGCGGCCGCACAACACACACGTTTCGCGGGCCTGCCTACCCGCCAGGGGCCCGGCCCACTCCACGCCACGGTCATTGCCTCCCCCTTCCCCTCCTCCAGGCAGCCTCCGCTCGCGTTTCTTCCGTTTCCGCCGCGTCGCCTCGCTGTCTCCAAGTCTCGTCGTCCGGGTGCGCTCCTCCGGCTGCTCTCCATACGCGCTGCCGCACCGACCGCCAGCGACCGCAGGCAGTGGTAGCCGGGGCAGAGGCCAGAGGCAGCCAGAGCCCCCGGCAGCTAATCGCTCGGCACGGGGTCAGCAATGAATGAATGAATGGTAAGCCGAGCCCCGGGCCGGGGGAGGGGGGCAGACGGGCACACTGGCAGACTAGCGGCGGACGTAGACTTTCTCTGTCATACGCACCGGCCGGTGACGGCGCGGCGTGAGGCGGTGCAGACAGACAGACCCAGACGTCGGTTCACCGCGACCCCCTGAAGGCCATCGCCGCGCTTGGACTCGGTCGATCGTGGCCGGCGGTCGACGCGGACGTGCAGAAATGCCTTCGAGGACGCCGTCGTCGTCGTTGCGCCGTTACGCGAGCGCGCCGGCCACGCAAGCAGTCGAGAGTCGTCTTCGTCGCTCTGTCTCTCTCGCACCCATGAGAACGCCCCACGAGAGCGAGAGAGACAGACTCTCGGAATCAGTCTGCAGACGCGACGCCGCGACCCTTGTCGACCGGAGGCCCGGCCGGCCGCCAGGCCCAAACCAAAATCGATCCATATCGGAGCGGCGCGGTGCCGTAAGGGGTCATCGCGACGACGCGGCATTTAGGGGAGCGTTACGGAGTGGAGCGGCCCTGCTGCCCTATTGAGATGGCCGGGGCGGGGCGGGGCGGGGAGTGAGAGGGGCTTTCTCCCGTTCCCACAGGGCCGCACAGGGCCCCCTCCCTTTATAATCGCGGCTCGCGAACTCATAAATCGCGCGGGACGGGGCGAGCCTCGCAGAAAGGAAGGGGAGGGGGAGGGGGCCGTCGTCGTGGAGGTGTAAACGGCGGCGCCAATGGCACCGAGACAATGCGGGCGCCTCCCACAGCAGCATCCCGACGGCCTGACGGCCGCCAGACTATTCCGAGCGTCTGCCTGTCTCTCTCGCACCTTTATGGGCCGCCCCTTGAGTGCGAGGGAGACAGAGCGACGAAGACGGCCCTCGGCATCAGCCTGGACGCCAGGCCAGGCGCAATCAAATCGTTTCCCACCGGACAGACCAGCCGGCCGGCCGGCCGGGCGCGACGGCGCCGCAGCACTGGTAGACTAGACACAGCGCCAGACATCGGCCAAGCGGTGTACTCGACGGGCCTATACGTGGCTCATCACCAAATTGCATCGACGCACAGGTTGACTGGGCTTGATTTGCTGGGAGACGCACTGAAACCGAATCACCTGATCTACTCGGATCGACGGCGAGCTAACTGGGCCTTCCAGGAACCCGCCCCTGAGGCCTGCCTGCAGGCGGGCGAGCGGGCGAGGCGGGCCCAGGGACCTGCGTCGGTCCAAGTCCCAAGTCCCACTACACCCAAAGGTGAGGGTCGCCGCAGCCCGCACAGTGTGCCAGTCTGCGCACACAGCCGCACTCGCTCTTGACATTTTGCATTTCCCGGCACGCTTGTGTTTATTCGCGTCTCGGAGGCGCCAAATGGCCGCAGGCGGGCGGAGTCGAACCCACAACCCTCGGCTCGGCGGTCGCGCTGAGAGCACACCATTGGGCCAGGCGGCCGGGCGTTTTAGCGGCCGAAGATAAAGCCCGTAGTAAAGCACTCGGGCAAACTCCATCCATCCTCCAGGCAGCACTCTAGTGCTCGCACTCACTACGAACCTTGGCGGACTCTTTCTTTTGACGTGGCCTGCTTCGCCAGCCTACGCGTTTTCAAAAATATTCAAAAATGAAAGAGCGCGTCTTAGAGGTGCGCGTTGTTGGAGGCGCGCGACGACGACACAGCGCCTTCACCACGTTCTTCGTTCTTTCCCTCTTTCCTTCCCGGCGGGACACTCGACGCGCCGCTTCCTTCCGGAACCTCCCCCGGAACCTCCCCCGGTTCGCCCTTAGCCTTTTGTCCCGCGAGTGCCGTGGCCGCTGGCAGCAACAACAACACATGCGGCCCACGTGGCGATTCCATATGCCGCGCGGCGTGCGTGACACGGCGAGGCACGGGCGCGCTGCTCGCGCTGCTTGCCCGGCGCATCGTGCCAAAGGCAGCCAAAGGGAGCCAAAGGGACGCGGCGCGGGACTCGCATTACATAAAAGGCGAAGGCGAGGAAAAGCCTTGCGAACGGCGGGCCGGGCCGGGGCGGGCCGGGCCGCGAGCACCGCGAGGCCTGGACGCACAGTGGGCCAGAGGACCGGTGGAGGCGGTCAAAACTCCAGACGCGTTTTGAGCTCCAGAGTCGCTGAATGGGACTCGAACCGAGCGTGTGACCCCACCAATGAATTGCTCTCCGAACGAGGAATCCAGTGGTGGAGTGGGGTCACACGTTCGGTTCGAGTCCTGTTTAGCGACTCTGGAGCTCAAAACGCGCCCCGGCGCCGACCTTCTGGCCCACTGTGCGTCCAGGCCGCCGATCGTGAGGTGACAATGAAACGCAGGGCTTACGACCGTCCGCGTCGCGCTCGTGTCCGGAGAAGCGTCCAGGGCAGGAGACTCACCTGGAAAAAAGCGGAAAAATGAAGAAATTTAGTCCGTGGTAAAGTAGATCTAGAGCGAGCTAGGACCGTTTATTTTTGGCACGCGCGTTGCAGAGAATTCGGCTTGAATAGAGCCTCGAGGAGCGGCGGCGTGGCTGGGCCGTGGCGCAACCTCACGCACCCAACACACTCACGCGCGCGACACACAGACACACACTCGGCGTCGCTCGGCGTGCATTTGCACAAGGCGGCGAGTGGGGCCCGTTGCTCTACAAGGCGCAGCGAATCTGTCAGGCGCCGACAGGCCGGAGCATCTCTTGACCCGACGGGACCGCGCCGCCATGCAGCACGCCGCGATAGCGGGACCCGGTGCGGCCGCAACCGCCGGCGTGGTCATCGCCGCCGTGGCGGAGCACTGCGCAGCACGCAGGGCGCTCGGGATGGATAAACACTTGGATCCCCATCGGGCCCCGCCGGCCCCGCCAGCCCCGCCAGCCCCGCCAGCCCCCGCCAGCACCGCCAGCCCCGCGCCCAGCCCCGCCAGCCCCGCCAGCCCGCCAGCCCCGCCAGCCCCGCGTTCGCGCCCGCTGCCCGCAGCCCAGCGCTCCCGCCCGCCAGCCCCGCCAGCCCCGCCAGCCGCCCCCGCCCCGCCAGCCCCGCCAGCCCCGTCAAAGTTACGCCCCGCTGCTTCGCGCTGCGTCGCGCTGCCCAGCGCTCCCCGCGAGGAATGTCGCACGACGCTGTTCCCAACATGCAGACTAGAGGACGCCACGGGACTCCCGCGCGCCCCTCCGTGTCTCCGTGTCTGTGTGTGTCTGTGTGCGTGTATGTAGTCCAGTTGCATCACCGAGAAGGAAGGGGAGATGCAAGTGCACAAGAAGTAGAAGAAGAACAGGAGAAGAAGAGGTGTGGGATTCACGTCGGGATCGGCTGGCTGGACGCTATGCCTGGCTATGCCCGGCTATGCCACGCACAGCAGGCAATGTAGGGCGTACTAGACTCTGTGTGTGTGTGTGTGTGTGTGTGTGGTGTGCAGAGACTAGTGGTGCATGGCTGCGGTGAGTCGCGGCCGGTCAGTGCCCGTTGCGACGACAACAACAACAACAACGGCAAACAAGAAGCGAAAGGAATCGCTGCTGTACACACATAAGTGCGAAGACGCCAAACACGCGCGCGCGAAAAAAACAAAACAACAACAAAAATGAGGCTCGTAATTATCGTCAGAGACGACATGATGCGTGTACCTTGCAGTGCAGTGAGCCTCGTCCCAAAGCGGGCGGAGTCTCCTCGCCGGGGGAGCGCCTGACGACGGCGGGGTAGGCAACCACGCGGGGCTTGCAGTGCACCGGAGTGCGGCGGGCCGGCCTGCCGCCCGGGCGGCGAGGAGGAAGAGGAGGAAGAGGACGACGAGGAGGACGCTCCCTTTGGGTGATGAATCGCACGTCGCCGTCGATATGATCGGCGTATTGCGAGTGAAAGTGCCCCGGGACGGACGGACGGACACAGGGCAGTCGGACAGACAGACAGACAGACAGACAGACAGACAGACAGACAGGGCCGCTGCAGCGAGGCTGCTAAATGATAATGCAGAATGGGATAATGGCCGATAAGCGTCACGTAATTGCGGCCAGCATTTCGGCGACAGGGCGGCCAGGACACAACACGGTCCTTGTTGTTGTTGTTGTTCGCAAAGCTGCAATGCATTGCGAATGCTGTTGTTGTTTTGTTGCTGCGTCTCGTCTCGTTATTGCACGGCCTGACGGGTTGTTCGACGCGGCAGGAAAAGGCCTCGCGCAACATTTAAACAGCCCGACAAGAAGGCTTTCAAACATCACCTTAGTATTCGTTTTCGTCAAATGCCGCGTTCTCGTTACTCGATTTATTTTTGAAAAGTTTGCGGTGTGCATCATGTGTAGCACATTGCGCCCCACTTAACGACAGATCCATCATCGAGCTAACCCGCGCTGCTCCATATGCACCCGCCCCGCCCCGCCCCGCCCCGCCGCGAACAATTGAATTTATTTCCATCCCCTCCACCGGTGCACTTGCCCAAGCAGCTTCATTCACATGGGAGCGAGCGAGCGAGCGAGAGAGACGGACAATGGGTCAGCAAAATAGAGCGGTAACAACACGAGGAGGCAGAGCGATAGACTTCTCAGAGGAAAATGATGGTTATGCGGCGCGCGTAACCCAACGCGGCATTCCAGGTTTGAAGCAGCCAAGCCGGCGAAGCAGGCGAAGCTGCCTCTCGCCGACGGCGTCGCCGACCGTCGCTCCTAACTCACTCCGCCACCGGCAGCTCGGAAAGAATAAAAAGTGATACAAAAAATACACGTTTATTTAATTTATTTAAAAAATTAAATTATTTGGCACTTGTGGTGTGTTGATTTTTCGCAGTGCTGCGTCCTTCCCTCGCGCTCTCCAGCCCCCGGTGGATTGACAGTGCCGGAGCCGCAAGGCACGCGAAACAATACGGCGCGCTCTCTAACCACACGCTTCCGTCGAATTTGGCGCGAAAAGTGTGAAAACGGAGAGAGGCCGGCTGTCGGGCCGGCTGGCCGCGGCTCCGGCACCCCGTCCGGCACTGCACCGGGAAACAATGGGAGCTTCTCCGGCGCTCAGTGGGCCAGAAGACCGGTGGAGGCGGCCAAAACTCCAGACGCGTTTTGAGCTCCAGAGTCGCTAAATGGGACCCGAACCGAACGTGTGACCCCCCCTATGGCTTGCTCTCCGAACGAGGAATCCATTGGTGGGGTCACTCGTTCGGTTCGAGTACTGTCTAGCGACTCTGGAGCTCAAAACGCGTCCAGAGTTTTGGTCGCCTTCCCCTCGCTTCGGCTACTGTGGGGCGGCGAGCAGGCGACGAGCGGCGGGAACCGCCGGGTCACCCCCGCTAACGAACCAGTTCCGACGCCTCTCTCTCGCACCCCAACGGGGCGGCCCACGAGTGCGAGAGAGACGTCGGAATCCGTTTGCAGGTGTGTGACCGCGTGTCTTACGGTGCCAGACTACAGGGATACTCTCTCTCACTCAGCGAATGGCTGAGGCGGTGAGGGATCCGCCAGCACACTGAGAGTCGTTTTCGTCGCTCTGTCTCCCTCGCACTCTCGGGGCGTTGGGAGCGAGAGAGACAGAGCGACGAAGACGACTCTCGGAATCAGCCTGCAGCCTGCGAGCGCGGGTGAAGGTAAGCAGCTTCCCATCACACTTCCTTCCAGGTACAAGGGGCTGTTGGCTTCCTTTCCTTTTTTTTTCGACTCTCCGCGCTGAAGGCGCCCTGACGTCCATCCAGACAGTCCAGACGGTCCAGACGGCGAGAAGGAGAGCCCGCCTCTCCTGTCCGGCTCGACCCACCGAGAGCGGTCTGGTCTGGCTCCTCGCGCACCCGACAGATATGCACGGCACGCCTCGCCCTCCGTGACCCCCTGACGCTCCCGAACCACAAGAAGGAGCCTTTCTTTTTTCGAGATTTTCTTTTCGCAGTGCAGCAGCGGTGATGCGCCTCCAATCACTACACGCCGGAGGAATGCCGATTGAGGCCCCACCGGCGCGTGGCGTTCTGGAACGAGTTCGTTCCGAGCGCCAATGTAGTTTTTTTTGCCATTTTTCTCCTTTCTACTCGCTGCGTGGGGCACTTTCGATGGCGCATGAGTATGACACGATGATTAGGTCCATGAGTGGTGTGTGTGTGTGTGTGTGTGTGTGTGTGTGTGTGTGTGTTCAGGCCAGTCCTTCCGTCGGCCGATAAAAGCTTCGACGAATAAGTAATGTACAAAAATACTAAATGGAAATGTCTATGCTCCCTCCTACTGGGTATTCGAACCCACGCTGCGCGCCTCTCGAGACTGGACGCTGACGTGCAAAGAGAGAGACAGACGGAGAGGGACGGAACTGTGTCAGAGCAGGCCTGCCATTGCCCTAGTCCGTGTTGGGCTGGTCAGTACGTCAGTGCGGCGACAACGGCATCGATTTCTTCGCTTCGCCGTCACGTCACGTCGCCGGAGCGTCGCGGCGGCGCTGGCCACGGCACTGGAAGGCAAGCCACGGCACACAGTGGGCCAGGAGACCGGTGGAGGCGGACCAAACTCTAGACGCGTTTTAAGCTCCAGAGTCGCTAAATTGGACTCGAACCGAACGTGCGACCCAACCAATGGATTCCTCGTTTGGAGAGCAATCCATTGGTGGGGTCACACGGTCGGTTCGAGTCCCATTTAGCGACTCTGCAGCTCAAAACGCGTCTAGGGTTTTGTCCGCCTCCACCGGTCTTCTGGCCCACTGTGCGGCACGGCGTCCACCTCCCCCACTCTGTCGTAATGAAGAGCGGCCCGCTGCACCGCCTCAAGGTAAGTGGGGCACACTGTGGGGCACAGCCCGACCGGCCGAGCCACTCGCCCACGCGACTCTGCCGAATTCCGAAACAGTCAAGGCCGGATGACGACCAACGCCACAGTGGGCCAGATGAAGGCCGGTGGACGCGTTTAGAGCTCCAGAGTCGCTAAATGGGACTCGATCCGAACGTGTGACCCCACCAATGGATTGCTCTCCGAAGGAGGAATCCATTGGTGGGGGTCACACGCTTGGTTCGAGTCCTCGTGTAGTGACTAGGGCTAAAAACGCGTCTAGAGTTTTGGCCGCGGGCGCCGGTCTTCTGGCCACTGTGGAACGGCCGGCTCGGCCTCGCGGCTTCCGATCCAACCTTCGGCTCGCGCTCGCTCGCTCCCGAAGACGGCCGCACGGTAAACCGAATGCCTCGAAAACCGGGAGAGCGACACCGTTTTGGGTGCGCTGTCTTTTTCTATCTTGTGGAGAGGGAGTGAGACAGCGCATCCAAAACCGGGGCGCTCTCCCGGTTTTCGAGGCATTCGGTTTACCGTGCGAACCGAACCGCCGCATCCCGAAACCTCGACGTCACCAAAAGCCGACGCGACGACCATCCATCACCATCGCCGAGGCTGCGTTGCTTTTCGCCTATCGCCCGACAGTGCGGTGGCAAAACGAGCAGGCAGCAGACTGCTTCCGAGAGTCACTTTTACTGTCGTTCTGTCCGCTCGCATCTGAACTGGACGCCCCATGAGTGCGAGAGAGACAGAGCGACGAAAAGGGACTCTCGGAATCGTCTGCTGTCACACGGACCGACCTGCACGCTGTTTACGATATGTCCCTGGGTACACAGCCAAGAACACGGACCCACCACACACGCACACCACGCACACACAGGGCAGTCGAGGCTGCTAGGGTGATGATGGGGCAGTGTACCAGCCGCTCGCCTTGACCTAGAGCGCGCGAGGCGACACGCCGAACGCCGTGCCGTGTCATTCACTTAGTGTTCATGTTCAGGAGCACAAAACTGTGGCGTGGCGAGCCACCAATATAGCGCTAATGGCTGTGGCGGCTGTGGTGCGCTGCGGTGGTGTGGGCTGGAGGCGGGCGGTGCGGCAGCGCTGCTGTCAGAGGTCACACCGGCAGAGCGGTGTCCCTCACCCGGAAAAAAAACTTGCTTAGTTTCGTATTTTTATCAAGAAAATATTTTTGTACACAAGAAAAAAAGTTAGGATCTAAAATATTTTTCTAAAAAAACACATTTTTATGGCATTTTTTTTGGGGGGGGGGGGTGCATGACGGCGGAGACGGAGGACGGTGCGGAACCGACCGGAACCGACTTGACACGTGTGCGTTTTTTTTTAAGTTTGCAAACTTTGAAACGAGACTTTCAAGCGCTTTTCCAGCCTATTTGTTGGCTCAGGCGCCGGAGGCTGAGTCGCGGACGCTGCCGCTGCTTTCCAGCGCGCTGGAATGGAAGGGACATGCACGGCCCGTCAAACAGCTGATCCTCCGCGGACGTCCTCGGACACGGCGCCGCCTCGCCGCCTCGCCGAAGCAGATAAAGCCTCGCCGAGATACACCTGTGTTGGCGCGCCGCTTGCTTTAAAACCCTCGCCTTACTTTCACTGCCTCGCATCGCGGCTGATGCACTGCTGTTGTTGTTGCTGTTGTTTGCTCTGGCCGGTAGTTGGCAGCTCCGCCGTACATTTCTCGTATTATGGAGGAGCCCCGCGGACTTTACCGCCAACATCGCGGCGGAAAAAAACGCGAACATAGCGCGCCGCTTGAGCAGCCGCAGGGGTGTTGCCAACTTTGTCAAATGAGAAGGTTGCCTTCATCATTTCTGCCCAATGGCGGCTCTTAAAACGTATATGGCCGCGCCCCGCAGGCGTACGCTTGCACCGAAAGTCGTGTAGCAGGCGCGCTCGCACTCACACACACACACACATGAACGCACTGGCTTGCGCCACCGCCGCCAAACTGATGTCCTCTCGCGTCACCCACGGGGTGCTTGTAACTGATTAGGGCGCGAAGGTGGCCCTGCCGGTCGGGCAGGGCGACGTCACCCCGTCTCGCTCGCACTGGCGGGGCCTCCCGCTGGGATGAGAGAGAGAGAGAGAGAGAGAGAGAGAGAGAGAGAGAGAGAGAGAGAGAGAGAGAGCCGCGACAGGACAAGGGGCTGCCGTCCGTCGTTACTGACAATTAGGCCGACGAGCGCGGGCCTCTTCATCAGCCGACCAGGCAGACCGACCCCGAGAGTCGATTTCGTTGCTCTGTCTCTCTCGCACCTGTACGGGACGCCCCATGCGCGCGAGAGAGACAGAGCGACGAGCGCGACTCTCAGCCTATACTGGTTGAGCGCGGACAACAGGCTTGCCAATTAGCACCTCGGGGTTCATGCAGTGTGGTGGCCAGCCTACTTTACGGCGCCGGGGTCGCCGTCAATGCGCCCTCACTCCACGCAAACAGAGAGGGAAAGTAGCCAGGAAAAAAAAGGAGCATTGAAATAATTCTCTAATTTAAAAATAAATTTGAGAAAAGTGGACGGGCGACGAGAAAGTGCGTTGTTGACAGGGCCCTGGCTCCTGCTGGTCACTTCCGCGGAGGCATTTTCGACTGGACCAGAGAGAGAGAGAGAGAGAGAGAGAGAGAGAGAGAGAGAGAGAGAGAGAGAGACGAGGGGGAAACAGAAACAGGAAAAAAAGGACGACTAGGCATCCAGGGTTTGCCTTGTCGATTGCCGCCGCTTGCCGCCCCGCCACGCCGCGCCTAGCCTCGCCGGCAAACCGACGGACAACGGAAATGACTGAACTAACGCCTCGGCCCTCGACCAGGTCGTGATGGCCGCGCCGCACCGCGGTGCCGGCACGACGGCCAATGCAAACAAGACGGGGCACTTCTTGTCGTCGGCAGCGGACCAGTTAAATAAAATTAAAATAGCGCCGGAAGAAAAACAGGCGGGAAAATAAAATGAAAATGACGAGTGCGAGTGTTCGAACCCCGGTCCTCGCGGTCGTGACAAGGCAGCGCCCGGGGCCCGGCAGTGGCGCGCCTGCACGCCTGGTTCGCTTCTTGACGGGACGCGCGGAGTGAAGTACGCCCCCGGGTATTTAGCATCACAACACCCGGCCGGGCCGCAGGGAGCCACCTGAGCACGCGCTGCCTGGCGCACAGTGGGCCAGAACACCGGTGGAGGCGGCCAAAACCCTACACGCGTTTTGAGCTCCAGAGTCGGCAAATGGGACTCGAACCGAGCGTGTGACCCCACCAATGGACTCCTCGTTCGAAGAGCAATTCATTGGTGGGGTCACACGTTCGGCTCGAGTCCTCTGTAGCGACTCTGGAGCTCAAAACGCGTCTGGAGTTTTGGCCGCCTCCACCGGTCTTCTGGCCCACTGTGTGGCGCTGCTGGAAGAAAAACAGACAGCACTTTGCGGACGGGGGCCGCGTTGCCACACATTCAATTAATGCAAGGCTGCAAGGCACACTGCACGGCCTGGCCATGAGAAAAGGTTCGGCCAGGACACGCGCGACGTGAGGCGTTATGCTGTTTTTTGCTGGGACGCTTCGGACGAAAGCCCCGGCGAGCCGCTTTCGCTGAAAATGCTTTGGCACGAGCGGAGAGCCCCTCGCACGACTCTGTCCGACAATTAATACGCCCGGTATGATTGGAGTTTTGGCTGCGGCGGGCGGCGGCGCCGTTTTCGAAGGTTCGCGAAGGCGGTGCCCGTGCCCGGCGGTGGCGCGCTATCGCTGCGTCGATCTGCTTTCGAACGGCGTCGCGGCAAAAATCCCATTTCACCGCGTGCACGACTCAAGGACGGGCCTCTACAAGTAAAACAAGGGCGAAAAAAAAAAAACTTTTAAAGACGGCGGTGGAAATTTGTAGCGCGCGGTTTTCAAGGAAAGTGAAAACGAAGCGAAGGGGCTCCCCTTCCCTCCGCGTCGCGTCCGTAATTTAACATGCAAATGACTGACCGGCGGTCCAACACGCGGAGGTCGCCGTCGCTCGGCGTGGACGGCCTGGACGGCCTGGGCACGCGAGTCGCGGGGCGGCCGTTCGTGTTACGGTGTAGCGGCGCCGCTGAGACGACGGGCACCGGCGGGGACCGGCAGCCGCCGTTCTGACGGGGAGCCAAACCACCTCGGCCATGGACCGCCACGGCACCGCCATGTCTGTCGTGCCGCAACCCTCCTCTGTCTCTCTCGCACTCTCGGGGCGCCCCGCCAGTCCCGCTGGGGTGCGAGAGAGACAGAGCGACTGGCCGCGCTCCAAAGTGATACCGGCGCGATGATTAGGGGCAGAGATGCGGGCCAGATATCGCACCTGTGCCGAATCGACCGCCGCGAGCTTGGCCGCCCCGGCCAGCGGGCCGACCGTCGTGCAAGCGCGCTCGCCGGACTCTGGCACGCCGTGAACAACTCTGTCTTTTGCTTGCTTCTTATCCATTATGCATCAAGCCTTTAACGTCAGCGTCCTTTCCAGCGGGGCGGTTCCTAAACTTTACGCGACACGCTCATGTACACTTACTTGCACCTGATATGATCGCCGCGCCAGCGCCTCAAAAATCAGGCCAAAGCCATTTCGCTCGACAAGGAAATCATCATCCAACTTGCATTATCAGGCCACGCCCCTCGGCCCCTCGGCCGCGGCGGTGAACCCCGCGCAGTCGCTCTGTCTCCCTCGCACCCTCCGCAGCGGCCCGCGAGTGCGAGAGAGACGGTTCGCGACCCCAAAGGGCCCAAAGGCGGTAATAACGCGCGGCAACGGGCGCGATTAGCGAGCATCAGCGCGTCGCCCCGTCTCTCTCGCACTCGCGGGGCGCGCCGCAGGGCCGCAGGGGCGCGAGAGGGACGGAGACACTGCTCGGCCCACAGCCAGGCAGGTGTGAATTGGCCGTAAATTAGCCGGGCCATCAACTGAGCGAGAGAGAAGAGACGCAACCACCCGGAACCCATCAGGCAGGCCAGGCCGCCGCCCCGCAGGCCGACGTGTCGTGTCGCATCGACATCCATCAAGTCGTTCTTATTATTCCAGTGGCGCTCCGCGCTCCGCTCCGGGTGCTCGCCTTTGCCGATCAAGCTGTGCGCGCCGCGCGCCAAAGAGCGCGGAAAACAGATCGGCCGCCGAGACTCCGAGACCGCGGCGCGGCGCGATCGGCGCCTGTCCGGTCCACCTTGGCCACTCCGCCACTGTGGGCCAGCCTCCGGGTCCACTGTCGGCCCGTCGAGCTTGTGAGGACTGCGGGACGAGCAACGCGTCTCCAACAAAGTCAAACTGAAAAAAAAAAACCAAGATGGTGATGGGTTTCGAACCGCGGATATCAGCGTGACGTTTGAGCGTCCCTGCCCACGCGGCCACCCCGCCGACCGCAGCGGGGTGCCGCAGAGATCGAAACCGATAGCGCTGGAATGCGGTGCTGGGTGCATTCTCCGCGAAAACGTGTCGTTTTTTACCCCGGCGTGTAATAGCGCGCTCCGCTCGGCTACGACGTGCTAAAGCAGCTAAAGCAGCTCAAGCGCGCCAACGACCGGTGGGGCCTTGGTCGCCTTGTCCGCGCCCCGCCGCGGTGCCGCGGTCGCGCTCCGGGAATTCGGCGGCCCGTCTCTCTCTCTCTCTCTCTCTCTCTCTCTCTCTCTCTCTCTCTCTCTCTCTCTCTCTCTCTCTCTCTCTCTCTCTCTCTCTCTCTCTCTCTCTCTCTCTCTCTCTCTCTCTCTCTCTCTCTCAGCGGCGTGTTTCTGCCCGAGTACGGCCGTTGGCAATAATTGCGCGCTCCGCCGCGGGGCAGCGCGGTGCTAATCAGAAATTGAAGCGAAGCCGCGCGTCGCCGCGCCGAGCGAAGCGAGCGAAGCGCGTGGCGTTCCAGATCGGCAGCGCTCGCTTTGAGCTTTACCCGCTTTTAGCGCTCGATTTACGGCCAGTGTGGCCACACGCACCCGAAGTTCCCGTTTGCCACACAACCCGAGTTTTTGCTTTTCAATCTGCGGCGCGAACATGCACCCCGCCTGCCTCGCGCGTTCAAGTCTCCACCCGCGCCAGGTCTCCGCCAGGTCTCCGCCCCCTCGACCGACTGAATCTAAATTGTAAAAGAAGCCGGGTCCGCGCGCGGCGCTGCAAACGTTTACCGCGTAACTCATTCGCGGCACGAGACTCCCCGCGGAAGAACGCCCCAGCCGCGGCGAGCCCAGGCAAGCCGGTCCCTCCCAGTGAGGTGGCGCTGTTCAGATTAAATTGTGCTCCATTGTGGGACTAATTACCGGCAGGCTTCCGGTTTTTGCTAATCCATCGCGGCGCGCTGTCTCCCTCGCACCCCTACGGCAACGCGCCGCGAGTGCGACAGAGACAGTCGGCTGGCGCTGCAGCCAGTCCGGAGAAAGGGAGGGAAGGCCTGGGAGGCGGGCCTCGAGGCGGGCCGGCCTAGAGAGGGCCGCGTGGAGCCTCGGCGCACAGTGGGCCACAGTGGGGTCACACGATCGGTTCGAGGCCTGTTTAGCGACTCTGGAGCTCAAAACCGCTCAAAACGCGTCTAGAGTTTTGGCCGCCTCCACGCCCACTGTGTGGCGGCGCGTGGCGACCCCCGCCGTCGTCTTCCGGGGCGCCACTGCAAGTGCCACTACTGGTGCTGCCGTGCTCCGAACGGAGCCCCGATTGCAATTCAGATGGGACACACTGGAAGGCTGGAATGAATAAATGCAAAACGGGGCTTTCGCTGTCGTCTCGCTCCGACAATCGCCGATCCGACGAAAACACACGGTGGGGCCCACAGTGGGGCGGGGCGGGGCCGCTGCGGTCGGCGAACGGCAGCGCGTGAACCGCGGCGCACTTTGTCGTAACCCGTAAACCTTGGTCGGAGTGTGATTTGCAGGCAAATCCAGACCGCAGCCTTAAAACCAACTGCTGGCTGCTGCTACGCCATAAAAAGACAAGGGGCGAAGGAATCCGCCACCACACCGCAAATGTTAAATCGATGGAAATGACGGTGCCCGGGGCGGGGCGGGGCGGGGCGGGGCCCCGAGGCTACCGAAGGAAAACAAGGCCCGTGGCCTTGTGGCCTAGCCCTCGAGGGTACGGGTTGGGTTGTTTATTCTAGCGATGCAAACCGTGTCCGCGGTGCGTCCGTCCGCCGCGCCGCCACCGGTACGCGGGCACGCGGCCGCGCGGCCTCGATCCAGAACGTCGAGAAATCTCCAAGTGCGACAACTCTCGCGCGGCGGCGCGGCGGCGCATCGGACGAGCACGTCGCCGAGGACCTGCTGTAACAGCTGCAAGGCCGCCGGCTTGAATCAGATTCGTCAACCGGTCGGAGCGGCGCGGCGGCGAGCCATCATGCACCGCGTGCACGCCTGCCGCCTGCCGACCGTCGCGTCGCGTCCACCGCCGCGACACCCGCCCAGCCGCGCGAGGTGGGCCGATCCTTCGTCGCTGTCTCTGTCGCACTCAAGGGCCGTCCCAGAGGGGTGCGAGAGAGACAGACGGACACTGCCGACGAATCAGCAGGACGCCACGGCCGGGGCCACGTTACCGAGAATGCGCTGCTCTGCTCACATCGCGCCGGGGTTTCACGCGAGCCTCACCTGGAACGGGAAAAACAATCATTAGACTCGAGAACTCAGGGTGTGTGGGTAGTACACTGGGGGACGCAAGCCGTAGACTGCCGACCAGCACTTTTGTCCTTGATCACCGCAGGCGATTGCGGTGTAGGCGTGAGGTCCCACCCAGCACGGAGCCCTGCAGACTGATTCCGAGAGTCGTTCTCGTCGCTGTCTCTCACGCACTCGCAGGGCGCCCCCGTAGAGGTGCGAGAGAGACAGCGCGACGAAAACGACTCTCGGAATGAGTCTGCTGCCCACGCCCCCGCCCTTCAGGCCGCCATAAACGGCCCAATGTTCGGCCTGTTCGGCCTATCGCTCGTCTTTGATTTACGCCCGCCGCGCCCCAATCGCAATAACATCGCAAACACTGCGAATTGCAATCTGAATCTGGGCATAAGGCGCGCGCCGCGCGCGGTGTTGGCAGTGGCGGCCCGGCGGCGGTGAGGTGCTGGTGAGGTGCGGCCGCGCGGGCCTGCCGCTTGAAGGCCTTCTTATGCGGGTGTGCGATTATTTCGGAGAGATATACAGTGGTGTAGAGCAGCGCTGCCGCTGGGAAAGGGAGAAAGGCTCCCGGGCCGACAGACAGGCAGGCGGACAGACGGACCGGCAAAGCATTCACCCGCTTCGATTCTATTTTTCACTCGCTTGACCCCACCGGCTCGTAACTAATTGGAGTCCCGCGATATGTCAGATCGGCCGCCGCGGAGGGGCACCGCCGGGCAACGCCCACGCCCTGGCGGGGAGGCTGGCTGCCCGGCGTGCCGGCCGGCCAGGCGGCCAGCCACGCAGCCAGCCAGCCGGTCACTCTGGCAGTGACATTGTTATGATTGAGAGCCGGCGGATAGATAGTGTGGGAGTGTCCACACAGCCACTCCACTGCAGTGCGGTGCAGTGCGATGCAGCGCGGTGCACTCGGGGCGCCGACCGGCCTTGGCAGCCTTGGCGGCGACGCGGGGGCCTACACTGCCAGCCCCTCGGCCAGCCCCGTGCCGCACGTGATGTAATACGCGCTTTATTCGTGCACGGGCCGCACGGACCGCGCACGGATGGCTGCACAAAGTGATGAAATTTAGACCGGCTGCTAACACACACTCTCACTCACTCACACACACGCGGCCGAACCGATATGCACGTGGGCCCCGTTCCTCGTTACACGCGCTGTAGTCAGTGTAGACACGGCGGTGCCGGCAAGCTGCGGCAACCCAGTGGCCAGCCGGGGAGGGTGATGTAGCGCGGCGCACGGATGAAATTTGGCCGGACTAGACGCGGTGTGCCAAGGGGCATAAAAAAGCGCAATAATCTAGAAACGGTGATGTATTTACGAGTGCCGCGGGGCAGTTTGGCTTGTCACGGCGGTGAGGATAGCCTCGCAGATTTAGCTTCGAAATTAACCAATGAGCTGCCACATGGAGCCGGGCCGACAATAAAAGTAAGAGGACTTGCAGGCCAGCCTGGTCTGTGGACAGATTCCGAGAGTCGTCTTCGTCGCTCTGCCTCTCTCGCACCTGGAGCGCCCAACGAGAGCGAGAGAGACAGAGCGACGAAAACGACTCTCGGAATCAGTCTACTGCTTGAGGAAGAAGCTCTGGGTGGCCGGCACCACTACGACGGCCTGCTCGGTGTCCGCGCGGCCCCGGCGGCGTCCCCGGCGGCCCGGAACCGGACGACGACTGGGTGCGGGGGAAGTCCCCGGAACGCCTTCGCCGCAGCCGGGCTGCAAGGGAGTGACTCTCCGGCGCATCAGCCTCGCGGCGTGGCGGCCTGGTGGCGGCTTGGCGGCGCCGACAGTGTGTCCGCAGGCCGGAGGAGCCGGAGGACGAACAGGGGCGGCGCTGGACGCGGTGCCTCGGTACGCTCGATTTCTCTCGTCCGCATACAAAGCAGCTTCCCAGTGCCTTCTCCTTGCTTCTCCTTCGACCGGTACCGGCTTCGCGCTCCGCGTTTCGCGCTCCGGGCCACGCCGAGGGCCACGCCCTGGGAGCCACCTTCGCCCGCACCTACCACGCGCCACCCCCTTGGCTTCACCTCTCTCTGCAGTACTGCCGTTTACTTTTGCTTTTTATGTTGTTTTTTTTTCTGTCGACATTCCGGCCGATTCGCTGAGCAATGTCATTACGTTCTGTTTTTTTTTTTTTCGCGTTGCGGTCTGCTTGTGATCGCGCACCAAGGCGAGCGGGCCCACACTGTAATGACAAGACGCTGTTGCAGTCGTTTCGCACACCCTTTCGACCCTCGCTGACATGCGCTTTACCGTGCCGTGCCGTGCCGGCGTGCGTCACACGCTTGCCCTAGTGCCGAACTTCCCCGCCGGATATTCCTTTCAGATTTTCTCTCTCGTGTGAAAACAAACGTCTAAGACTCGCCGTCAAAGCGCACACATCGGCCATGTGCGTATGTGGCTCTGTGTGTGTGAGTGAGGGAAGATGAGCCGCGAGCCCCATCACCTCACTAATGAAGAGGCTAAGAACTATTAGCCTTTCTCCGTCGCTCCATCAAAGACGGTAAACTCACGCGTCGCGGCCGACTCACTCACGCTGACGCTCTTCTCGCGCGCGCGCGCGCGCGCACACACACACACACACACACACACACACACACACACACGCCGGCATGTGATATCAAACGGCACAGCAAACTCCGGCCGCGGCCGACCGCCGCTCATACTCGCGTCATCCCGCTGCAAGGCTCGCGCAGACTCCCACCGTTTTCCTTCTTTTTGTTTTTGTTTTTGTTCGTGAGAAACAAATGGCGGGCGCGGCGTGGCGCGACGTGGCGCCAGCCGTCTGAAATCGCCGCCTTGTGGGATTAATTCGTTTGTGAGGAAACACGGCGGTGCAAGGCGGCAAGGCGGTGCCTAATGAAGGGCAATCTGGAGCGGCTCGCTTCTCAGCACTGGGCGTGGCGCGGCGTGGCGTTGCACAGTGGGCCAGAAGACCGGCGGCGCGGCCAAAATTATAGACGCGTTTTGAGCTCCAGAGTCGCTAAATGGGACTCGAACCGAACGTGTGACCCCACCAATGGATTGCTCTCCGAATGAGGAATCCATTGGTGGGGTCACACGTTTGGTTCGAGTGCCATTTAGCGACTCTGGAGCTCAAAACGCGTCTCGAATTCTGGCCGCTCCACCGGTCTTCTGGCCCACTGTTCGTTGCTGACCCGCGACGATCAAGTTTGCAGTGTTTATTGCGGGATGCTGAAAGCCCTGCCTGGGCGGTGTGGACGCCCCCGGGGGCCAGCCGAGAGAAACCACAGTGGCCCCTTGGCGAAAAAAAAAACTTATGTCGCTGTGTGGGTTGGAGAAGCGGACAAGCGGCGTGTTGTTGCGAAAAAGCAGGGCTTATTCACACGGCAAAACTCGGTTGGGTCATGTTCGAACGATACCGCCGCGGAGCTTTCCCTCCGCACTTGTATCGGCGAGGCCACGCCCATGTAAAAATATAGCATTGCCTTTTGCCAAATCGAAGTCGCTTTTCAGCGGCATGACGGCGTTCGCTTGGCCGAGCCAGGCCGAGCCGCGCTCAATGTTATCCACACCGTCACTCTGACGAACGCCCGGCAAAGCGCCGTACCGCACAGTGGGCCAGAAGACCGCTGGAGGTGGCCAAAACTCCAGACGCGTTTTGAGCTCCAGAGTCGCTAAACAGGACTCGAACCGAACGTGTGACCCCACCAATGGATTGCTCTTCGAACGAGTATTCCATTGGTGGGGGTCACACGTTCGGTTCGAGTCCCATTCAGCGACTCTGGAGCTCGAAACGCGTCTGGAGTTTTGGCCGCCTCCAGCGGTCTTCTGGCCCACTGTGTACCGGCCACCTCGCGTCGCCTCCCCTGAGCACAGCAGTGTCGCCACCGGGTTGGCAACACTGGCTCTGCGCCGCCGGCCTGCCGCTGGCCGGGTTGGTAGCCCTGCACTGCACACCCACTTCTGGACCAAGCCAAGACTCTGCCAGGACTCGGCGACTCCGCCAGACCAGCAATCCAAGCAAAACGCTTCCTTCAGTTAATTATGTCAGACTCAATTTTAATTTGAATGTTCTAATTTTCCCTAGGGCGTTGCATGCGCTGCGAAACAGTCGCGCAGTGGGCCAGAAGGGGGTGTGAGGGCAAAGCAGAGTCGCCCATTGGCCGAGCGTGTGACTCCACCGATGGATTCCTCATTCGGAGAGCAATTTATTGGTGGGGTCACACGTTCGGTTCGAGACCTGTTTAGCGACTCTGGAGCTCAAAACGCGTCTAGAGTTTTGGCCGCTCCGCCGGTCTTCTGGCCCACTGTGCGTCGCCGTTCCGTGCCAGCACACCTTCCACCTTCCTCGCGCCGAGCCTGGCCGCGGTGATGCTGTCACTGTCACTCGCAAACGCCGGCCATCCCGGGCCATTCCTGCACGCGCGCGTCCTTGGGCAAATTTCAACATGATTTTTTTTTTCATTCCACGGTGTAGTGGCCACCGCTACGCGCGGGAGTGCACGGCCACGTATCGGCGTTGCGTGCATGGCGTGCATGCGCGGCACGCGGTTCGACGTGGCTTCGGCCGAGGCACGGCCAGAATTAAAGTCCTTTCGCATCGGCAAGGCGCGACTTTGAGGTCGCGGAAAAAATGCGATGAGGCTGAAATTTAATGATTGACGCGGAGTGCAGCGGCGCTGGGCTGTTCCTTGTGGTCTCCTTATTGGTGAGGGAGTGTGTGCGCGCGCTACGGGCAGTAAATATGATATCGGTGCTTGGGAGGCGAAGTAGAGCACCGCCACGCCGAAGTCGGCGGAAGGCGCAAATATTCGAGAAACAGGAAAACAGCTGAGAGCTTGGTTCTTGGCGTCGCGAGCTTGGACGGCAGTGGCGGCCGTTAACGACGTTTTACGCGAGTTCCCGTTAGCGCTTGGACGTCCTGGCCCTGGCGGTCGCTTTGAGCACTTTGAGGCGCGCGGCCCCGCGGCTCGGCGGCAGCACACTCGGAGATCACCTGACACCCGTATCGCCCGCACCGATCGCCCAGGCCTGGCCTGGCCTCTCTGTCTCTTCCGCCTAGCGAGCCACTGAGCAAGCTGGCCGCCGTTGGCCGCGCAGCCAGCCCGGTTGGCCAATCCCGAAAGACAACGGTAATGTATGCGTAGTGACCGGGTATGTCTGGAATGTTTGGAAACGTTGGAAAATGACGAACCGGGTCCGCGTTGTCGGGCCGTCGTCGGCCTGGTGGGCGGTGGGGCACTCGTCGTCGACCGACAGAGAGTGACGTCACTGCTCAGTCTCTATCGCACTCCCTGGGTGCCCCCACGGGTGCGAGAGAGAGACAGAGAGAGAGACAGAGAGAGAGACAGAGAGAGAGAGAGACAGAGAGAGACAGAGTGGCCAAGGGCGGCGCGCGACGCGTGGTGGCCCACCAGAACCTAGCCCAGCACCTTGACCACCACCCCATTGTGGCCAACAAACGCAGGAAATCCGTCTCCGCGGTACGCCGCCATGCGGTACCCCACCCCACCCCACGTACAATAATACAATCAAAACATTATCATTCGTCCGGCAGCTGCGGCGCTGCGGCGCTGGACCCTCGTGAACTTGACATTGATAGCGATCTGCAGCGCAGCGCTGCTAATGCCCGTGACAAAGACAAACCGCGCCTCTCTCTCCTCTCTCTCTCTCTCTCTCTCTCTCTCTCTCTCTCTCTCTCTCTCTCGCTCGCTGGTGACACCGCGTACCCTCATCCAGCACCTCCACCGGGCGACCCTCGTAAAAACGTTAAATTAAATTTTATAAAATTTTTGTTAAAGTTTTGTTAAGAGTAATCAACTTTTAATTAAATCGTCTACTTTAATTAAACTTCTTTTGTTAAATTGCCGTGTTTAACAAAAATTTATTAGTTGGATTTATTAAAAAAATGATCTAACAAAATTTAATTTGAACCTTACATTAATGTTTGTTAAAAATATTTCTTTATTAAACTCGTTTGTAATTGACTTTAACAACATTGGACGGTCTTGTTAAGTTTAGTTCGGTGTTTAATTTGAGTTTGTTACGGATGTTCCTAAATTAAAGACTTCTTTGATTAAAGTGAACTCTTGCCCTGGATTAAGTTAACGGGTTATGTTACGATCTAATTTAATCATGTCAATAAGTTAAGAGGCTTGTCTTCGTGAACAGCGTGACTTGAACGGGACAAAAGCGAGGAAAGGGACTAGCTTCCATTAATTGAGCATCGACATCAAGCACGCGCTTTTCAAGGCAATAAATACGATAATGTTAAGTCAGTCCTATGAATGCAAGATTTAATTAAATTTAATAAAAAACTTGTATGCCGCTAGATGGCGCTGCCGTCTACTTCAATCCCTTAGCTCGCGGAGTTCACTAGCATAGCCGCTAGCATAAGGTGCGCAGGCGGATCCCTCTGAACCAGTTGCGCTCAGAGGAGTCCGATCTCCTGATTTTTGACTTGGTTCCTCTAGGCAGGTGTGTAGGGGGATCTTACCCGGCCTCAGGGTCTCTGTCGAACATCCATCCGAAATTATCGAACCAGTTCAAACGTTTCCCGGTTTTAATCAAACTTCTTTAATAAATTACTTTAACTTTAACAAGGGATTTTATTAAAAGATTTTAATTAAAACCAAAAAATTGAATTAAAACTTGTTAATTTTAACAATATTTAACTAGTTTTTGTTAACGGAAAGAGCCTATGACGTGCTACCTGGATGCATTATTGGTAGCTGCTTCACCAATCTGGCCTTATTAACGGGCCCTTAACAAAAGTTAATAAGAAACTTCATTAAAGTTAATTAAATTTTATAAAACTGGTATTTGTTAAATATTAATGAAAACTTAATAAAGATTTAATATAACATTTATTAAATTTAATTAAGGCCATTTTACGAGGGGAAATGTCACCGAGCCGTCCTTTTTTTCGCTTGGCGCTTGGCCGCGGCGGGTGGCGGCGGAATTTGTAGAGTAGTGGCTGAAGGCCAGAGGCGTTGATGAATCGGAATATAATAGCGAGCCGACTGAGCGGGTTAGTATTTTTACGACGACGCGGTCGCCTCTTCCGGCACGTCCCTGAATGGACGCCGTTCCTGCCGACCTCCGCGACGACCGCCACTTTTTGACGCTTTTTCCTCGTTCGAAGGACCGCGCCAGTCCAAGTACGCAGTACGCACGCTGCGACCTGGAGGGCTCCAGTGATCTGGCGCTGCCAGGGCGCAGCCTGGGCCCGGCCTGGCCGCAGAGTCACCTTGAGGGACGCAGGCAACACTCGCAGGGGAGAGATATTTTCGCGATTGACAAAAGCCGCAGCACAGCACCGCCGAGCAGACAGCCAACCCCAAGGGCCGGGCAGACCGCAGGCTGCATTTCTCTGCGTCTGTGTGCAGCCAGTGCAGCGCCGTGCAGCGCCCAGGTCGCACGCGGCACGCCTCAAGCACGCCTCGCCCCGCCGAATACGCAGCGCAACTTTAATGTAATCCCTTCATGGCGACGACGTAAGCCGGTGCAACGTGGTGGGGACGACCAACCGATGCGACACCTCAACATTCATACGCTACAAAAGTAATCATGGTTTCTTAATTAAGTTTTTTCATTTTTTAGGAAAAAAGTAAACACATTTCCCTACATTTTTTATGGATAAAAACCATGATACTTCATGATAGGAATAATCATTTTCTGAAGAGAAACATTTTAGATCAAAATAATGTTTCTATAAGTTTGTTTGTGTACTGCACTGCCTAAAGGAACGGAAACTAAGGCGCCTTGCTGCTGAGCGTTGTGCCATTTAACTGCAAGCCGAGGGTAACTTTGGCGCGTTTTTCGTTTTGCTAGTAGCGCGTTCCGCGGCGTTCCGTCATCGGGGTGACAAAAAAAGGCCGCTGAAACGGCAAGGTCGAATGGCCAGTCCGGTCCAAATCCAGTTCCACGCCACAAGAATCCAAGAGACGACGGCGTCGAGTCGCGTCACCCCTGCTCGTTTAATGGCAGCCACACAATGCCCAGGATGTTCCTTTTTTTACTGAAATAAGAAAAAAAAACCTTAATTTTTCTACCTTATTTTTTCACTTTGGCTGGACAAGTTCCACCTTCGGCATTGCGTCACTATGCACCGGCCTGCACGTCGCACCACGTCGGGGGCATTAAGGCGCCTTCGCCACCTCCAAGCCTCGGACGGCTGACCTCTCTCTCTCTCTCTCTCTCTCTCTCTCTCTCTCTCTCTCTCTCTCTCTCTCTCTCTCTCTCTCTCTCTCTCTCTCTCTCTCTCTCTCTCTCTCTCTCGTCAGCCCGCATGCCCTTTCACCCCGACGCACGCCGTCAGGGCGTCACTCACTTCTCGATCGCCTGCAGGCCTCGTTGTGTCCCGCGGGAAATGATAAAACGACTCACGGCGCAACGACCGGACTTGTCGTGTAGGCCTTCTCGTTACCACAGGAAGGCCACCGCGACACTGTCAAGACACTTGAGCCAGATCTGATTCATTTTCTTAAATACACCCCTTTGTACATAGGGCCAGAAGACCGGCGGAGGCGGCCTAGACTCTGGACGCGTTTTGAGGTCTAGAGTCGCTAAATAGACCTTAAACTGAACGTGTGACCCGACCGTTGCATTGCTCTCCGAACGAGGAATCCATTGGTTGGGCCACACGCTCCGTTCGAGTCCCATTTAGCGACTCTGGAGCGCAAAACGCGTCTAGAGTTTTTTTGGCCGCCTCCGCCGGTCCTCTGGCCCACTGCGCGATAAATTGCTCGCACTGCCCACTCGCACTAATTGAGGCTGGGTGAGGTGGGTGGCGTTGCGAAGTCTCGTCTCGTTGTCGTGCAGACCGTCTTAAATCGAACCAGGTCACAAACGCAGGGCCAAAAACGAGTCCGCCGCGACGAGACAGGTTTTATTGCTGAAAACTGCGACCGGGAGTTGTCCGGCGAGATCAACCCCAAGCAGGAGGCGGGCGGGGCGGCAGGCGGCAGCGGCCGGCGGGCAGCCTGGACAGCCTGGACAGTCTGGACCTCGGCGGGACACTGCTTCAGAAACGGCCCGGCTTTATGGGCGACAGCGCAGAATCGGCTTTAAGGAGGCGACAAACGCTTAGCATACCGACCCCGGCTTTCTTCGGCCGCACAGTGGATTTGCCAGAAGACCGGTGGAGGCGGGCAAAACCCCTGACGCGTTTTGAGCTACAGAGTCGCTAAATGGGGCTCGAAACGAACTCTGAGCGAGGAATCCATTAGAGGGGTCATTCGAGTCCTGTTTAGCGACTCTGCGGCTCAAAAGGCGTCTAAAGTTTTGGCCGCCTCCACCGGCCTTCTGGCCCACTGTGGCAGTGGCATGACCGCACACTACACTGCCAGCCGATTTTCCTGCTTTGCCGTTTTCTAAAATAGCTTCATTTTGACGAGTTGGTGACCGCACGGCCAACGTGACTGCGCAACGGACTGATTCCACACAGCGGCTTCGCCGCCCTGTCTCTCTCGCACTCATGGGGTGTCCCATGCGGGTGCGAGAGGGACGGAGCTACGAAACAGTGTAGCGGTAGCGCCGGGGGGCAGTTTCTGTGGCTTTCGGTCTCCGTGCCGAGAGCGGCCGAGCCGCGCGGTCGCAAAAATGCGATCCAAATCGAAGCCACCGCACATACAATGTATATGGGTGTCAGGGCCAGGCCATGGGCCAGGCCACGGGCCAGGCCGGCCGGGCCGATTTCTTCACCGGAAACACCACCACCACGTGACGCGGTGCAGTGACCACCGAGGCGGGGCGGGGCGGGGCGGGGCGGGGTGCGGTGCGACCGGGCGGGTTTTCGCTCGGCGTTTAGGGGCCAAGGCCCGGGCCACCGCCGTCCAGGACAGGGCAGGGCCTGGACGGCCAGGACGGTCGTTAAATCGGACAGGTGTTTCGGCCATTAGGCCTCTCGGCACAATGAGGCTTGCGCGGCTAGCGCGGCTTGTGAGTCTTGCCACAATTAGAGGAGCAGAAGAAAAGCCCAGCCCGCCATTCCAAACCTCGCGACGCGACGTCGTGTGCATCTTGACCCGCTTCTCCTCCAGGCGAAACCATCACAGACAGACAGACAGACAGACAGACAGACAGACAGACAGACAGACAGACAGACAGACAGACAGACAGACAGACAGACAGACAGACAGACAGACAGACAGACAGACAGACAGACAGACAGACAGACAGACAGACAGACAGGCAGACGGAGTGGCCGGCCGGACTGGACGCCGCCGTCAGGTTCAGGATCGCTCGGTTTCGAATCATCACCTTAATTACACGCGACCCAGCGGCGAGGCGGCGAGGCAGCCGAAGCGTCCACTTGCACTTTCAGCGGCAGCGGCCGGCAAGGACGGCACGCCAGCGGCGGACGCACGGACGGACGACGGGCGGGGAGACA